>NW_028259591.1:0-32611 GCF_056163025.1 Triticum urartu | reverse complement strand
CCTAATTGAGAACGCCTCGCATATTTTTTTACAGTAGCAGGATCAGAATAACTTACTCCATTAAGTTCGCCACCATAGAACTCCACCGTTACACCTACTTGTTCAACACTATATTTGGATTCTGCTCTTCTAAAAGGAACGTCTGCTCTAACAAATCCCTCCTCATCTACCAAAACAACCGGAAATGTTTCAAAAAAAGTAGGCATACGGCGTACAAAAAGCTCACGTCCTTCTTTATCTCTAAAGACGGGATGTCCTAACCATCCAACAGCTATTCCATCCCCATTGTCCATTGAGCCTGCTCTGAATAATCCCCCTTTTGCCGGATTATTACCAATATAATCATAAAAGGCTAATTTTTCGGGAATTTTAGACCAAGCTTCTGATAAACTAAGATTTTCGGCTAAACCATTGCTAACTCTTCGATATATTTCTTGCTGAAAGTATCCCTGATCCCACTGATAACGAGTAGGCCCAAATAATTCGATTGGGGTCGTTGCTGACCCATACCACATAGTTCCAGCAACTACGAAAGCTGCAAAAAAAACAGCAGCGATACTACTGGAAAGTACAGTTTCAATATTGCCCATACGTAATCCTTTATATAGACGTTGAGGCGGACGGACACTAAGATGGAATAAGCCCGCTAATATACCCAATGTACCCGCAGCAATATGATGAGAAGCTATTCCCCCCGGAACAAAAGGATCAAAACCTTCTGCACCCCACGCTGGATTTACAGCTTGTACTTTTCCAGTTAGTCCATAAGGATCGGATACCCATATCCCAGGACCATACAAACCCGTTACATGAAATGCCCCAAAGCCAAAGCAAGCCACCCCTGCAAGAAATAAATGAATTCCAAAGATCTTGGGCAAATCCAAAGAGGGTTTTCCCGTCCGCTCATCAGAGAATATTTCTAGGTCCCAATATACCCAATGCCAGATCGCTGCCAAGAAACACAAGCCAGAAAACACAATATGCGTACCTGCCACACCTTCATAACTCCAAATACCCGGATTTGTTACAGTTCCTCCTGAAATACTCCAACCACCCCACGAATCCGTTATTCCTAAACGAGTCATGAAGGGAATTACGAACATACCTTGTCTCCACATTGGATCCAGAACAGGATCAGAGGGATCAAAAACTGCTAATTCGTATAAAGCCATTGAGCCAGCCCAACCAGAAACTAGAGCTGTGTGCATTATATGCACCGCAAGCAATCGACCCGGATCATTCAATACGACAGTATGAACACGATACCAAGGCAAACCCATGGAAATACCCCTTTAGCAAAGAAAAATAGACACGATGTCGCTTTATTTTATCGCATTGAAAAAGGACTATCCATATCCTATGTACCTAACCCTTCTAGGGGATTCTGTGTCAGAAAAGCGCGAATATTTATTTCATTCCATTAAAAATAAGAAGCCAATTCTGTTCATAAGAAGAAAGAGAAGCAGATCTATTCTATACTCGATAAGTGCCAATATGCAATGGGTAACTTGGCCAATTTGGAAAAAACGAAGAATAGATCGCTACCCCTCTTTGTTTAGCATTCAAATCACCCATTCCCTTTTCTTTATTCAATCTGTCTTACATTCCTTATATGTATAACCTTTCAATCTACGTATTAATAGAATCTATAATATTCATATAGAATAAGAATAAAAATTAAGACAATAAACTGCGGATTCTTTCTTTCTGTTCCATTCTTACGTTTCCATATTAAAGTGTGGTTTTCTTACTTAAATTTAATAATATTAATCTAATATGCCCATTGGTGTTCCAAAAGTACCTTACCGGATTCCTGGAGATGAAGAAGCGACTTGGGTTGGACTTATACAATGTTATGTATCGAGAAAGGACACTTTTTTTAGGTCAAGAGATTCGTTGCGAGATCACGAATCATATTACAGGTCTCATGGTATATCTGAGTATAGAAGATGGAATTAGTGATATTTTTTGTTTATAAACTCCCCAGGCGGGTGGCTAATCTCAGGAATGGCTATTTTTGATACGATGCAAACGGTGACACCAGATATATATACAATATGCCTCGGAATAGCCGCCTCCATGGCGTCCTTCATTCTGCTTGGAGGAGAACCCACCAAGCGTATAGCATTCCCTCACGCGAGGATTATGCTTCACCAACCTGCTAGGTGCTTATTATCGGGCAAGGACACCAGAATTTTTACTAGAAGTAGAAGAGTTACACAAAGTTCGCGAAATGATCACAAGGGTTTATGCAGTAAGAACAGGCAAGCCTTTTTGGGTTGTATCCGAAGACATGGAAAGGGATGTTTTTATGTCAGCAGACGAAGCCAAAGCTTATGGACTTGTCGATATTGTAGGGGATGAAATGATTGACAAGCACTGCGATACTGATCCAGTGTGGTTTCCAGAAATGTTTAAGGATTGGTAGTGTCCGGATTTCTTGTAAAGTTATTTCACAGCTAAATTCGTGTTTTCCTCGATTTAATAGAAAATAGAAAGACTTCATGATGAGCAATCATCAGGTTAAGATGGATCTAAACCAATCCATTTTTTTCTATATACATACAACATGCCGACGGTTAAACAACTTATTAGAAACGCAAGACAGCCAATACGAAATGCTCGAAAAACGGCCGCGCTTAAAGGATGCCCTCAGCGTCGAGGAACATGTGCTAGGGTGTATGTGCGACTCGTTCAGATCATGACTTCAAACAAATATAAAAAAAATTGAAGTATCCATGATTAGTACCAATGAATAGGATATAGCTTCTCTATCCTAGATTTCTATGGTATATGGAATTTATGGTTTCCTTTGGTGCAAATCCAATTATCTAAATTGGAAATAAGAAGCAATTCTCCCATTGGTAGCAAATGGTTATCCATTAAGCGGAGGAAATAGTAATAAAAAGAAAAAGGCTTATGCTCCTTTATCTTAAAAGAACGGACTAACAGGGTCAGCTACTTAGCCAACTTTCATAATTAAATACCGTCACTGTATGGATAACTCTTATTGTGAAAAGAGCTATTTACTCTATAATGGATAGGTAGAGCCAAAGAATGTGGACTATACAAGTTCGCAATACCTTTTGATGAAAGAAAGGGCTCCGGTGTATAGAGAGGGCCTCACCGTTTAAAAGGGAACCATAGAAACGATGGAACCCACTATTTTTTTTAGTATTATTAGAATGAATTTGTTATTTCGTATAGAAATAACTGAACGGAGTGGAATAAAAAATCGTGGTTGGGAAGGTTACTATAGCAAAAGCCATTGGAATTAATATTTTATATATCGGAATAATTAGTTTTGTTATTAATGAGAAAAAGGGTGGCTAAAAGAAGAGAAATCATTAGTTATTCATTAAGGTTAATTTGATTCAATGACCAGAGTTCCGCGAGGATATATAGCCCGGAGACGACGAACAAAAATGCGTTCATTTGCCTCAAACTTTAGAGGGGCTCATTTAAGACTTAATCGAATGATTACCCAACAGGTAAAAAGAGCTTTTGTTTCCTCTCATCGAGATAGAGGTAGGCAAAAGAGGGATTTTCGTCGTTTGTGGATCACTCGGATAAACGCAGCAACGCGGGTATATAAAGTATTCGATAGTTATAGTAAATTAATACACAACCTGTACAAGAAGAAATTGATTCTTAATCGTAAAATGCTTGCACAAGTAGCTGTATCAAATCCAAATAATCTTTACACGATTTCCAATAAAATAAAGATCATCAATTAAAGGTATAAATAAAGTAATATACTGGAATAATAAAAGATGAATTCCCGGAGAGGGAACTCCGGGAAGATACAATAAATTAAGATTAAGTGGTAGGAATCAACGAGCTGGATTACTTTCTTTATAATATATATAGGTCTGGCCCTTTCGAATTCGAATAAAACATCAACAATCGGAACTTAAGTTCCGGTTGTTGTTTCTTAAATTTTGGTTGTTGTTTCTTAAGTTTCGATTGGAATTGTACTTTTGCGTTAATTGAGGAATATGTCTATTTTTTCTGGGTCTAGAACCTGTAATTATTGAAATTGACTGGGCTTGAAATTGCTTTTCGTTCTCATAGTTACGAAACGGTAAGAAAGATAAAATACGAGCCTGTTTTATAGCAAGAGTAATTAATCGTTGTTGTTTCAAGGTTAATCTATTTATTCGTCTCGATAATATTTTTCCTTGTTCACTAATAAATCTATTAATTAAACTCATGTTTCTATAATCAATTCGATCTCCCGGGCCAATCCGGGGACGCCTACGAAAAGGTTGTTTAGATTTACGAAAAGGTTGCTTGAATTTACGAAAAGTTTGCTTGGATTTACGAAAGGGTTGCTTGGATTTATTAAAAGTTTGCTTGGATTTACTAAAGGGTTGCTTAGATTTAAGAAAAGGTTGTTTAGATGTATACATGATTTATTCCTTATTTAAAATTTGAAAATTTGAAAATTCACTTCTTTATTTTATTAATTTAGGATCCAGAAGAAGTAGTTTTTCTTTGATCCATATCTTATTTGATTCATATTATAGTATATGAATACCCTCTATACATATGAAATAATATCTACCGGAAATCAGATGAGTTGATTTGTATTTTGTATTCTATACTATGTTTTCTTTATATATTAAATATGAAGTTCTTACTCTTTCTGTTGTTTGGAAAGATCAAACACACGATGTTCCTATTTCTTTATTTCGTGATGAGTCGTATGCTTGCGACAATAACGACAAAATTTTTTGAATTCTAATTGTCCGGGTGTATTGTGGCGATTCTTTTGAGTACTATATCTAGAAATCCCCGTCGATTCCTCATTGGCACCTTTTCGAACACAACTGATGCATTCCAAAATAACTCTGATTCTAACATCTTTTCCCTTGGCCATGAACCTCCTTTTCTTTTTGGATTGACTTAACTTAATTCTTCTACTTATTCTTTTATTCTTCTATTTTGAATCCGAAGAAGAAGAATAAAATTCATTAGAATAATTTTTTTTTATTCTTTAATTAAGTAATAAAAAATAGAGAAATAATTAAAGAATACAATCCTTGTCGAATTAGCAAAGATTTTGGTTCGAAATCCTTTCATTTAATTAGCCAGCCCCGCCTTTTCTATGCTCTGATTTCTGAGGCCTTATTTAGCTTGGGTACCCCTTTAAATTGAATTTCTATTTTCAAAAATGGGGTTTACCAAATTTTTAATGACTCTGAGGTTCAACCCAATCCATCTTTTCTTTCTTTTTCCTTCCGATACTAAAAAAAAGATTGAAAAGGATCAAATTTTGTCATATCACGAAGAAATCTATCCCTCCCATAGCAATAACTAGAATTAAAAAAAAGGGAATGACAAAGCATCTGGGAATAAACGATTAATTTCTATCAATAAACCTGCTAAAGCACCAAACCATAGAGTACTTAGCACGGGTGCTACAGAGAGATATGTTTTTATATCCCGCATTGAAAATCCTCCTTCCTTGTTGGAATACATATATGATCATAAACTCTTGCCCAAGATTGTTATGCTATATATAAAATGAACCATATCGACGAAATTTTCCTATCCCTAAAAAAGAAAAAGATGACCCCTTCTTCCTATATATTACCAAGGAAAAGTAATCCTTCTTTTATAGGCGAAATTATATTGGATTTTATATGTATATAATTCCTTAATTATATGAGACCAAAAAGAAGAAATGACACGAGGGTTCTATATATAGATAGAGAAAGAAAGAAGAAGAAAATTATGATGTGGAAAAGAAGACAGGAATTGTGTACAATGGCATTGTACAACAATTTAATTTGGAAAAGGGATGTAGCGCAGCTTGGTAGCGCGTTTGTTTTGGGTACAAAATGTCACAGGTTCAAATCCTGTCATCCCTACCTATTACTTCTTTCTTCTTTATAGGCAGTAGCGACGAGATCAATTAAAGTAAAGTGGGTATAACTTGAATTTGTGGAGACTATACGTACGTGAGATACATTAGGAATAGAAAAAGATTTTCTTTTTGAATGAATGAAAGCGCTCTTAGTTCAGTTCGGTAGAACGCGGGTCTCCAAAACCCGATGTCGTAGGTTCAAATCCTACAGAGCGTGATTCCATCTATTTTATGTCGAAGCAGAGTAAAATAACTTAACAAAATTGAATTGTAACTCCAATTTCAATTTGACCTCCTCTCTGGTCTGGAGGAGGTCAATCAAAAAAAAAAAATGACTCAATCAAAGATCCAACTGATCCCCACGCCTGTATTGCAAATACGCAGTCACGAATAATCCCGCTAAAGTAATAGGAATTAGGCCTAAGACGATTCCAAATAGAAAAACTTCAATCATTTCGATTTGTTCGAGGGGATAAAAAAAGAGGTACGATCTATCCCTAAATAGTACTCTAAATTATCCACGAATCTCAATGACCAAGAAAAGAATTCCTAATTAGTCTGGAAAAGAGTCGTAGAATGCCAGGAATCCCAAAGAAAGATTTTTCTTTTCTGAATTATAATTATTCAGTCAATTCAAATAAGGCGTATCTTGTTCAAGCCAATAAATAGAGCTGGGGTTATAGTTAAAGCAGCCAGTAGAAAACCAAAATAACTAGTTAAAGTAAGCATGAAAGAGTTAAATTCCATTTATTTTTTTTTACTACACTACATATGTTGGTAAAGCATTTACCTAAGTTATGGAAAATTCATAATTCATCAGTTATTTTAGATAATACTAAAAAACAAGATAGAGTAAGATACAGAAGTGTAAAAGAAAGTGGATTCATCAGATGATACATGAGTCCCTAATTCCGAATCAAGAGATTTGTTGTGGAATTTGTCAATTGAGTAAAGTAATAATATTAAGAACTAGATCATCTAACCCCATTGAATGAAAAAAAGAAATTCAATTTTCAGGGAAATTTTTGAATAAGAGATAAATAAACAATTGAATTTGAAAAAAAAAACTTCTTTCTATTTTGGATAATTTCTTTTTCAATAGGACCCTCTTTTTGGAGTGAACGATCGAATATTCCCCTATTCCTTCTTATTTTAACTGATTGTATTCCATATGGAATAAGAGGAGAACAAAAGCATTCCACGACCTGCCAAGGGGCTGTTAAAAAAAAAAAAAAAAGAAAGCTCTTCCTTGAATTTACTTTATTTTTATTCCTTTTTCGAACTCCAACCAAAGTAGATTCGAAGACGAGTCACTTCAATTATCCTTTTAAGTTCTATTCTATCTTCTGTCTTTCCCTATTTCATCTCGTAAAGTTCCGCGCTCGCAGTTTGGTCAAGAAAGTTAGACCTAATCCAACAAACAATACAAGGATGAATTACGAATTATGAAAGGATAGATTTCACATATACTTGTCCTTGTATTGTGTCAGTATGAGAATATCCTTCCTAAATTATTTATCCAAACCTATTGATCATTAACTTAGATTTTCCCAAGATTTTGGCTGCTATTCCGAATTACTCTATTATTCCGAAGCCAATGAAAAGTAAGTAGAACCTACAAAAATGGGGTTTTCTATTGATGCCTTGAATAACATATAGCTTACCTATAGACAAAAAAAAAATAAAAAAGTAATTATGTTTCGGAACCAGGCAAAACCAGATTGCTGTGCCATAGGAAGGATAGCTATACTAATTCGGTATACTCAAAATACACCTTTGGTACAAAATTGACAATCTCACAAGGATGAAATATCAGTAATTTTCTATTTACTGGTCGATCCCATCTTTTACGGAATCAATTCCTTTTTTGAATGTACAAAAATTTTGGGAGTTCAGCATGTCTGGAAGCACGGGAGAACGTTCTTTTGCTGATATTATTACCAGTATTCGATACTGGGTTATTCATAGCATTACTATACCTTCCCTATTCATTGCGGGTTGGTTATTTGTCAGTACGGGTTTAGCTTATGACGTGTTTGGAAGTCCTAGGCCAAACGAGTATTTCACGGAAAGCCGACAAGGAATTCCGTTAATAACCGACCGTTTTGATTCTTTAGAACAACTCGATGAATTTAGTAGATCCTTTTAGGAGGCCCTCAATGACCATAGATCGAACCTATCCTATTTTTACAGTGCGATGGCTGGCTATTCACGGACTAGCTGTACCTACTGTTTTTTTCTTGGGATCAATATCAGCAATGCAGTTCATCCAACGATAAAACAAATTCCAACTATAGAACTATGACACAATCAAACCCGAATGAACAAAATGTTGAATTGAATCGTACCAGTCTATACTGGGGTTTATTACTCATTTTTGTACTTGCTGTTTTATTTTCCAATTACTTCTTCAATTGAGAGAAAGAAAGAGACTAATAAGAATTCTCTTATCCCATTTGGAAGGATACCATCCTTATAACTACCCATGACTGTTTTTGTCTCTAGCATGACCAATTGATAAAATGTGGAGGAAAGTAGGGGAAATGGCCGATACTACTGGAAGAATTCCTCTTTGGCTGATAGGTACTGTAGCTGGTATTGCTGTGATTGGTTTAGTAGGTGTTTTCTTTTATGGTTCATATTCTGGATTGGGTTCATCTCTATAGTAATCGGAGGGACCAGATTGTAAACATGAAAAAGTAGGAGCTTAGCGGGTCCTTACCCCCCTTTATCTGATTAGAGCGGAAAGGACCCGCGGAATTTTTATTTTACTCTTATAACGCGAATTGAATCTATTCGATTCACTCTTATGAAGCAACAAGAAAAAGAGATCACTCGAGGATCCAATATCTTATTCCACGAAGGAAGTATCCTGAAAATCCTTGATTTAGTTTCGAGTAATAAACTAATAAAACCTTAATCAAAACTATTCAACTAGCCTAAAAATAAAAAAACCTTCAATGGAAGAGTTTACTTTTTTTTTGCAAAATTTCTGTAAATTTGAAGTTGAACTTAATTAAACAAGCCAAGCAATTTGCTCACAATCACAAGAAATTTTTCCCCCGCCATATTTTCTTCCCCTCTGTTTGTCCACTACCTCGGCTAAACCTAAGCAAAAGAAAAAGAGGTCCAAGAGACAGACCCGAATAAAGAAGAAATAGTAATCTTTGACGAATTAGGAAGAAAAAGGATTCTTATTTTGATACAAGAAGAATCGGCACAAGAAAAAGGCTTTTTCTTGTGCCGAATAGACGATTAAGAAGACCTGCAATCCCTCCGAAAAAGAAGAAATTTTAATTTGATTGTTCTCGCCTTTGCCTTGGATTCTCTTCTTTTGCATGGGATATAAATAAGGAATTCCAGACATCTCATAAACAAAAAGCAGTCTAAACAAAAAAAGGATTTCCAAAATAGATCATAGATAATTCTAGCAATTGCCAATAAATCGAGGCTTTTTACCAACTTGATGGTAAGAAATCCCGGGACCTAGAAATTCATTTCGTACAATTGAACCTTTTCAAACTGTTTCTTTTTGAGAACCAAAAAAACTTGTGCCAAAATAACGGATGCGAAGAAGAACAAAAGGCCTTGGACACGTAATGGATCCTGAAGCACGATTTCTGCGTCCCCCTGACCAAAACCTCCCACATTAGGATTGCTTGTTAATGGTTGATCAAGCTTGATGGATTCCCCCTCTGAAACAAGAAGTTCTGGTCCGGGAGGTATAATATCAATCACTTGGCGTCCATCTGATGCATCAACTATGGATATTTCATACCCCCCCTTTTCTTTACGTAGTATTTTTCTTACTATACCTGTTGACGTAGCATTATAGACTGTATTGTTACTCTTGCTACCATCAGGATAGATCTGTCCTCTTCCTCGGTTTCCCCCTACATATATGGGATATTTTAAGAAATGAGCATCTTTCTTCGTAGCAGGATCAGGGGAAAGAATGGGAAAGACAATTTCACTATATTTCTTACCGGAACAGGGCCTATCACAAGAATGTTTTTTTTATCGGGACGATAACTCTGAAAAGCAAGATTTCCTATCTTTTCTTTTAACTCAGGGGAAATACGATCGGGCGGCGCTAATTCGAATCCCTCGGGCAAAATAAGAACAGCACCTACATTCAACCCTCCCTTTTTTCCATTAGCAAGAACTTGTTTCAATTGCATATCATAAGGAATTCGAAGAACTGCTTCAAATACAGTATCGGGAAGCACAGCTTGGGGAACTTCAATATCGACGGGCTTGCTAGCTAAATGGCAATTGGCACATACAATTCGTCCAGTTGCTTCTCGTGGGTTTTCATAACCCTGCTGCGCAAAAATGGGATATGCATTTGAAATAGATGTCCGAGTTATTACGTATATCATGATCGATACAGAAATCGATCGAGTTATCTGTTCCTTTACCCAAGAAAAAGTATTTCTATTTTCCATGTCCAATCGCAGATCCCAGAATTTCTACAATAAATTAGATAGGTAGCTAAGCTAATCTAGTTCCCTATACACGAATCTGTTGTCATTCTACTGCAACAGTTGTACTGCAATGATGAATACCTTAAAGTAGGTATAAATAGAAAGAATTTTGCTAAAATGGAAAAGGGCTTTCTTTCTAAAAAAAGATGCTTGCTAATTTGATTAATATTAATATCGGGAGATCAAATGAATTTATGCTTCACTAATTGAATGATAAATGACTACAAGCGAAGGAGATAGACGATTTAAACAAAAAAAGACCCAAAATTTCAAACATGTATCTAGAATTACTGGAAAACTACAAACAAAAATAGTGAAAATAAGCTCGTTAGGAGCCCATCCAAAATCGTTGTAGACCCAACGAATTACTAGTTCCCAACCACGGGTGGAGTGAAATCCAACAAAAAAATCAGTAACTAAAAGAATAAAAAAAGCTTTTATTGAGTCATTTAAATTATAGAAGAATTCCTGAACCCAAGAATTCAAAATGACAAGTTCCTCTTTACCCAGAAAAAAAGAACCACTTAGAATAGCCAAACAGATTATATTTGTCGAGAAATGCAAAATGGTATGGAGATGATCCTCATTATTTATTTTGACCCATTGTATTATTTCCTTGTGTATTCCTGTAGGAGGTTTTTGTACATGTGTCTTTAGTTTCCCTTTTATCATCTCGTCCAAGAGAGAAAGTTCTTCTAATTCTATGAATCTTTCTAGAATCCTTTTCTCTTGAATATCAGTTAAGAGAGTTTCGGATTGCCTGGTATTCCACCAATTCTTAATCCAAAGTTCCAGACATTTGTTAAATGAGGAAGAGACCCCCCAAGGCAAAAGTACGATAAATACAAGATATAGTAAAGAAGGCAATGCTTTCTTTTTTTTCATTTTTGATCTGTAAATGGAGTTGTTAATGAATATGCTTCATTCGCTGACTCTATTCCATTCCCTGACTCTATATGATGATATTTCTATTTCATGATATTTCTATTTCTTTGAAGCAAAAACTCTATAGGTTTGATACCCTGTATCTATTCTTCTTTTTTGTATATTAGTTATTAGTGGAATTTCAGTGCATTGGGTTCTTTCTTAGATCTAGATGGAATGAAATAGTGAAATAGAATAAAAAAAAAGCCCTTTCGGATGAAAAAGGAAGAATAGTATGCGATATATCTAACTTGGATAAAAAAAAATTAAAAGCAAATTTCTCTTATCCTCGTTTGTTCCTTCCTTTAGATAAATACTTAAAAATCCCCTTACAATAACAAATCCAATTTAGAAGGGACTTCCTCCCTGTGTTGAGAAAACTTTTCTTCTTCCAATTCTTCTTTTCTTCATTCAACTCAGTTCAAAAAAGATACCTCAAAATACTTCAATTGGTACGCGCAAGAAATAGGCCAATTCGGCAGCTTTTTGTTCAATTTCTCGTGGAGTAAAAAATTTATCATCAGTACGAGTCAAGGGAATGATCCCCTGGCCCCGGATTTCCATATAAAGAATACGACGAGGATAAAGACCCTCTTTAACCTGAATTCTAATTGATTGGATATCCCGCATAAGGAATCGAAGGAAGACGCGACGTTTTATTCCAGGGAATCCCCAACGAAAAATGCACACTATTCCCTCTTTTCTATCGAATCGGTCATAACCACTACCTACATTCCACAAAATAGTACACCACAAGTAGGAGCTAATGAATAGGCCTGCGATTCCGTAGAAAGACATCACGACCCCCTGCGGAAAAAAAAGAATTTCTTGAGATGGAAGTATAGATATAATATTCTTACCAAGATAACTGGAAATCCCAACCGATAAGAATCCTAGTGAACCTAGAAAAAGAATACAGGCCCAGAAAAAATTACCCCTTTTTCGAGAACCTTTTAGAAGTTCTACCCATATGTGTTCTGATCGCCAATTCATATTAGATATACTAAATCCAGCAGCGGTCGATTGAAATTGAGAGAATAAGCTAAATAATTTTGACTTTACTTTTTTTGATTCTGAAATCGCCTTCAGCAACTAGTACTCCTGTGAAATAATAGGTTAGATACATTGACTTTCTATTCAAAAAATATTCGTTGATTCAATTAAAATAAATAAAATAAAACTCGCTATACCTGGCTCTGCATATTCATGCATTTATGCTCGTAGCCTATATCCGCATCCATAACCGTTTTTCATTTGTGTGTAGAAAGTGTGTGTAGAAAAAGCCACATACCCTACCATATTATATTACTTACACTAAAAAATACTAGACAATCTTATTTTTTTGCACATAAAGAAATAAAGAAGTCATTGCAATTGCCGGAAATACTAAGCCTACTAAAGGCACGAAAATAGAAGGTAAGTTTAAATCCGTCATGGAATAGGTGTCTCAATTCAAATTTACTATTTCTATCTAGTCGAAAAATATCTTAAGATTCTTATGATATAATTAAGTATATCTATTATAAGGAATATTGACTATTGTATTGTATTTTTTATTTTTAGTTTGAAAAATATTCTGTAAAAAAAATGAAAGGATAATAAGAAAATTCCAAAAAAGGAGAACTAATTAAAAAGATTTTATTTTGATTTTCCCATCCTCATGGCCTTTCTATCTTTCTAATCTAATTTGAAATTGGATTCAAAAGAAAGCGGTTAGAATTTACTTCCTGCATACATACTTCTCTAGAAGCGCATACAATAATGCGTGGTAAAGGCGGAAAAATAGTATATTCAATCAAAATCAAAGGGCAAATTATCTTACCTACTATAGATCCCCTACTACCCTCTTAGACTTTAAAAGGCGATATACCACCCAAAGAAAGGGTATGAAAATGCCGGGTGGAGTTAGCTTTTCGACGAAGACCTGTCCCGTGCAGCGAAGCCCTGTTAGTAAGACCCCCCGCAATAATGGATTATAGAAGAATATTATTCCAAATACTCCTCTGGACGCATATAGTAGCATTGCGATTCCGAATCTTTTTTATTTATGAATATGAACAGAAAAAATTCATTGTATCGTTGGGTCGGAGCGGAGGTTTGGTCCAGAAAAATTAGAAACAAAACGTCTACTCTACCGCATTGAAGTCTATAGCGCTGTATTTCCACGAAAGTATAATTCTTACCATCAGGATACGATCCTTTCTTTTGAACTAAACGTCTCTACGATGGGTCCAGGTTCTATGTCCAATCCCAAATCAAGGATTTCTCGCTCTTGATCGGAGTCATAAACTAAAAAAAAACTACCTTTTTATCCTTTTTCTCAAGGTTATAGAAAACTTCCTTATCTAGTTCTAGCATTTTGAAAAAAAAAAAATGCTTCTTTTTTTACACACAGTTCGAGTCACTTGTTGACTCACGATTACGCCTGTTAAAAGTTTCAAACGTCCTCTTTTTTGAAATTGAAAGAGAGTCCTATAAAAAGGTCTAACTTCCAAACTATGTCTTTTTTCATTCATTCTCCTTTAGTTTTTTTCTCTATCTAGAAGTGGAATAGAATAACCCGGTTGAAGGGTAATGATCATACGTCTGTAATGCATTGTATGGCCCAGAATAGGTCCTATTCTTCTACCTTTTCCAGGTAGTCGATGGCTATTCACAGCTACCACCTTAACACCAAAGAAGAGTTCGACCCAATGCTTTATTTCTGTCTTAGTGAATCCCGATTCGACATTAAAAGTATATTGATTCTTTCCCAATAAACGAAGACTTTTTTCTGTAAATACTGCGTATTTGATTCCATTATCATTATCATATGATAATACTATATTTTATTATTTTATTATTTTATTTGTATTTCTTTATTGTATTATACCTTAATATATATATTCTAGATATATAGAATAGACGAATCTCAATTTGTCAAGTCTCATGATCATATCATGATCTATTTTTATTCGGCTCAATCTTTTTTTTCTAAAAAAGATTGAGCCGAGTTTAATTGCAATCAATTAGAAGAATAAAGAAGAATTACTGCATTTCATAACTGATTTTTTTCTCTTTTTATTTCGTTTCTTTTTTATTTATACCTTCTTTATCTTTAGTTTTATCTAGTTAATCAATAGTATCTACCGGCTCGAACTCGAATTTGATCGCCTTCCATACTTCACAAGCTGCGGCTAGTTCAGGACTCCATTTGCAAGCTGCTCGGATAATTTCATTACCTTCGCGAGCAAGATCGCGCCCTTCGTTACGAGCTTGTACACAGGCTTCTAAAGCCACTCGATTAGCTGCTGCACCAGGTGCATTTCCCCAAGGATGTCCTAAAGTTCCTCCACCAAATTGTAATACAGAATCGTCCCCAAAGATTTCGGTCAGAGCTGGCATATGCCAAACATGAATACCACCTGAAGCTACCGGTATAACACCTGGCATGGATACCCAGTCCTGAGTGAAAAAGATACCGCGAGCACGATCTTTTTCAATAAAATCATCGCGCAATAAATCAACAAAACCTAAAGTCATTTCGCGTTCCCCTTCTAACTTACCTACTACTGTACCGGAGTGGATATGATCTCCCCCAGACATACGCAATGCTTTAGCTAATACACGGAAATGCATACCATGATTTTTCTGTCTATCAATAACTGCATGCATTGCACGGTGAATGTGAAGAAGTAGGCCATTGTCGCGGCAATAATGAGCCAAAGTAGTATTTGCGGTGAATCCCCCAGTTAAGTAGTCATGCATTACAATAGGAACCCCTAATTCTCTTGCAAATACAGCTCTCTTAATCATTTCTTCACATGTACCCGCAGTCGCATTCAAGTAATGCCCCTTGATTTCACCGGTTTCGGCCTGTGATTTATAAATAGCTTCGGCACAAAAGACAAAACGGTCTCTCCAGCGCATAAATGGTTGTGAGTTTACGTTTTCATCATCTTTGGTAAAATCAAGTCCACCACGTAGACACTCATAACACGCTCTACCATAATTTTTTGCGGATAATCCCAATTTTGGTTTAATAGTACATCCCAATAAAGGACGACCGTACTTGTTCAACTTATCTCTTTCAACTTGGATACCATGAGGCGGGCCTTGGAAAGTTTTTGAATAAGTAGGGGGAATTCGTAGATCCTCCAAACGTAGAGCACGTAGGGCTTTGAAACCAAATACGTTACCTACAATGGAAGTAAACATGTTAGTAACGGAACCCTCTTCAAATAGGTCTAATGGATAAGCTACATAACAGATCCATTGGTTGTCTTCCCCAGCAACAGGCTCGATGTGATAGCATCGTCCTTTGTAACGATCAAGACTGGTAAGTCCATCAGTCCAAACAGTTGTCCATGTACCAGTAGAAGATTCGGCAGCTACTGCAGCCCCTGCTTCTTCGGGCGGAACCCCAGGCTGAGGACTTACTCGGAATGCTGCCAAGATATCAGTATCCTTAGTTTCATACTCTGGGGTGTAGTAAGTCAATTTATAATCTTTAACACCAGCTTGAAATCCAACACCTGCTTTAGTTTCTGTTTGTGGTGACATAAGTCCCTCCCTATAACTCTTGAATTAAGAATTCTCACAATAACAGGGTCTACTCGATGTTAATTAGGCGTAAATGAAACTTTAGCAAAAATCTCGTAAAACAAAAAGGATATTCAATTAATATAATATCAACTCATTAAAGAAAATTGAGGGCATGCTTAGGTTAATGAATATGTTTCATTCATATATAATGCGTACACCCTGTGTATGTTCTATCCTATAGGAATTCCAATATAGGAATTCGATAGGAATTGAGTTGTTGTTATGGTAAGTTAACACGGTTCGTTATTAAACCATGGATTTGATTTACCAAATCCATAATTATTGTATACTCTTTGATAGATATAGCGCAACCCAAATTAATTCCTAATCCTTATTTTACAAGTTCTTAATAGTTCTCTTTTCTTATTTTGAATGCAAATACCTAACTAAATACTAATAAAATTCTTTGTTGACAGCAATCTATGCTTCACAGTAGTATATATTTTGTATATCGAAGTCCTAGATAGGAAAGTAGAGTAGGCACAGATCCTCCACAAAAGGCAAAATGTATATGAAAAAAAAGATTGATTGAACTTTCCAATGGACTCATTCCATGAGTAAACGATTGAATGGGATTCGCTTGGGCAACGAAATCAAGTCCTGGTCCCCTTTTCTCTCTTATTGAATTAACTAATTCATTTCCTTTTTACTTTTGGATTTTTTTTGATTTGATTTGGCATTATTCAACAATAAAAAAAGAAAAATTTCGACAAATTCCTTTTTTTTAATTATGTGATAATTATGAGAACCAATCCTACTACTTCTCCTCCCGGGGTTTCCACAATTGAAGAAAAAAGTACAGGTCGTATCGATCAAATTATTGGACCCGTGCTGGATGTCACTTTTCCCCCAGGCAAGTTACCTTATATTTATAACGCTTTGGTAGTCCAGAGTAGAGACACTGCCGATAAGCAAATTAATGTGACTTGTGAGGTACAACAATTATTAGGAAATAATCGAGTTAGAGCTGTAGCTATGAGTGCTACGGACGGGTTGATGAGAGGAATGGAAGTGATTGACACGGGAGCTCCTCTCAGTGTTCCGGTCGGTGGAGCTACTCTCGGACGAATTTTCAACGTTCTTGGGGAGCCTGTTGACAATTTGGGTCCTGTAGATAGTAGTGCAACGTTCCCTATTCATAGATCTGCGCCTGCCTTTATCGAGTTAGATACGAAATTATCCATCTTTGAAACAGGTATTAAGGTCGTCGATCTTTTAGCTCCTTATCGACGTGGAGGAAAAATAGGACTATTTGGGGGGGCTGGAGTAGGTAAAACAGTACTGATCATGGAATTAATCAATAACATTGCTAAAGCTCATGGGGGCGTATCCGTATTCGGTGGAGTAGGGGAACGGACTCGTGAAGGAAATGATCTTTATATGGAAATGAAGGAATCCGGAGTAATTAATGAAAAAAATATTGAGGAATCAAAGGTAGCTCTAGTCTATGGCCAAATGAATGAACCACCGGGAGCTCGTATGAGAGTTGGTTTAACTGCCCTAACTATGGCGGAATATTTCCGAGATGTTAATAAGCAAGACGTGCTTTTATTTATCGATAATATCTTTCGTTTTGTTCAAGCAGGATCAGAGGTATCCGCTTTATTAGGGAGAATGCCCTCCGCAGTGGGTTATCAACCTACTCTTAGTACAGAAATGGGTTCTTTGCAAGAAAGAATTGCTTCTACTAAAAAGGGATCTATAACTTCGATTCAAGCAGTTTATGTACCTGCAGACGATTTGACCGACCCTGCCCCTGCCACAACATTTGCACATTTGGATGCTACTACCGTACTTTCCAGAGGATTAGCTTCCAAGGGTATTTATCCAGCAGTAGATCCTTTAGATTCAACCTCGACTATGTTACAGCCTCGGATCGTTGGCAACGAACATTATGAAACTGCGCAAAGAGTTAAGGAAACTTTACAACGTTACAAAGAACTTCAGGACATTATCGCAATTCTTGGCTTGGATGAATTATCGGAAGAGGATCGTTTAACTGTAGCAAGAGCAAGAAAAATTGAGCGTTTCTTATCACAACCGTTCTTTGTGGCAGAAGTTTTTACTGGTTCTCCAGGAAAGTATGTTGCTCTTGCGGAAACTATTAGGGGATTTCAACTAATCCTTTCCGGAGAATTAGACGGCCTACCTGAACAGGCTTTTTATTTGGTGGGTAACATCGATGAAGCTAGCACGAAAGCTATAACCTTAGAAGAGGAGAACAAATCGAAGAAATGAAATTAAATCTTTATGTACTGACTCCTAAGCGAATTATTTGGGATTGTGAAGTGAAAGAAATCATTTTATCCACTAATAGTGGCCAAATTGGCGTATTACCAAACCACGCCCCCATTAACACAGCAGTAGATATGGGTCCTTTGAGAATACGCCTCCTCAACGACCAATGGTTAACAGCGATTCTGTGGAGCGGTTTTGCGAGAATAGTTAATAATGAGATCATCATTTTAGGAAATGATGCGGAACTGGGTAGTGATATTGATCCGGAAGAAGCTCAAAAGGCACTTGAAATAGCCGAAGCTAACTTGAGTAAAGCTGAGGGTACGAAAGATTTGGTTGAAGCGAAGCTCGCTCTCAGACGAGCTAGGATACGAATCGAGGCTGTCAATTGGATTCCCCCATCCAATTGAAGACAATCCAGTGGTTTATAGTTGATACAAAGAAAAAGGGAAGAGGGGTAGAAAAAGTTATTAGATAGCGAAGCGAAGTAAGTCCAATGCTATCTAGTAATTTTTCTACCTACTTACCTACTATTGGATTTGAACCAATGACTCCCGCCGTATGAAAGCAATACTCTAACCACTGAGTTAAGTAGGCAATTTATCACCACAAAGGAAGACCCATTACTTCGATCGATTATATATTGAATCCCTTTTCTAAGCAATACCGCTCTGTTATTGGTCTGTTATATACTAAATACTAAACTAAATACTAAACAGATACAGATCAAAGGGGTATCCTCTGGCATTAGAAAATATTCATCTTGACAAGAAATTATCTATATGTTAAGATATCTCTGATAAGGGCTATAGCTCAGTTCGGTAGAGCAACTCGTTTACACGTGCGCCAATGCTTTTCAAAGGAGCTTATTATGCAATGAACATAATCGATCTTATTGCAAAATCAATGTCTTACTTCATAGATTCGAGAGAATAGGAGAACAGTAGCCTGACAAACAGTCGGTTCAGTCCGATTCAGGTGCCAATTCAGGTGCCTAATCAAATAGAACCCTTATGGATTTGCTAGTTGATAAGGTAAATATCCAGCCCACTAAATGCTAGGCGTAATGAGGATAAGGGCCTCCAAAAAACTTCTTTTCGTTCTATGAACTTTAAGGTGTATGAAGTCTCATAGTTAACTCTTGCAGTGGAACGATAGAGACTCCATTTCACTTAGGTTGATTTAATTTAGACCGGAGGCAGACCTAAGTCAAGGTAATCCTCCTTTGAAACACTTTGGTATTGCTCCTAGATAGATCATAATACAAAAAATCAATCAGAGCACAGGGAGCCATCTCATTATCTTTCCGTAAAGAAAAACTATGGTGGACTAACTGATCTTTAAATCAGTTTATGAAAGAGCCCAATGCAAAAAAATGCATGTTGGGTCTTTGAAACAGTTCAAATCATTTCGATAATAATCCGTTTGATCTGTTTTACCGAGAAGGTCTACGGTTCGAATCCGTATAGCCCTAATATGCCCTTTTTTAGATTTTAGGATCTCTATCCTATGTTTTCTTTAGTTTAGTATAGTTTTCATTTTCTCATTAGTATTTGTTTATAGACTGGATAGGCGCCTGCGACATAGAATAGAGATAAAAGCATTACCAAAGGCTCATTCATCGAAAATCAAAATCATACAGACAGGAAAAGAAAAACGAATTTCTATCAAATCAATAGAAGAAAGGATCCTTTCCCTGATTTGAATCCCGTCCTCCTTCAAATAGGATATCTCTAGACTTCCCTATAATAACTGCAATGATTTTATCCATTTTGCGAATTCCTACTTTGTTTTAAGTATATTTATTACTTTGTTTATAGATACATTATGTAAATTGATCAACTTTAAATAGAAAAAATAAAGTAAAGAGTAAATAAGAAAACAGAATATTCTGTCTCATAGTTCTGAAATAGAGTTCTTTATTTTTATTTTATAGTATTACTTCTCATTAATTATACTGCATAGATTAGTCCTACTATCTTAATTAGGTTCTAATTTAGTAGTATTCTCATTTTTATTTAATAGTCTCTTATTATTTTATTATTAAATATTAAATAAAGGATAGAGCTATTCTTTTTTCTAGAGATTCTAGAGAAAGCGAGACAAAGTGAAACGAGAAAGTTTTCTTTATATAAGAATTAGATCTACATACACCATATCTAAATAGAATGGAAATCCAAAAGAAAGGGAGTTGGGATTCCATTGGATGAATCTTTAAAGAAGATGCAGCACAGAGGAAACAAAGGCTAAACTTAAACTAAGCGCTTTTGTTTGAACAAAAAAGATTCTTGTTTCACCGAGGAAAAGAGAGAAGTTCTGGATAAATTGACAATGCTGAATTGAATTGACTAATTTAAGTTCCGCCTATTCCACATTAATGGGAGTACATTATGTTTCTGCTTCACGAATATGAATTTTTTGGACATTTCTAATAATAGCAAGCCTTATTCCTATTTTGGCATTTTCGATTTCAGGACTTTTAGCCCCGGTTAGTGAAGGACCAGAGAAGCTTTCTAGTTATGAATCGGGTATAGAACCCATGGGAGGGGCTTGGGTACAATTCCGAATACGCTATTATATGTTTGCGCTCGTTTTTGTTGTTTTTGATGTGGAAACCGTCTTTCTATACCCTTGGGCAATGAGTTTCGACGTATTGGGTGTATCCGTTTTTATCGAAGCTTTGATTTTCGTGCTTATCTTAGTTGTTGGTTTAGTTTATGCATGGCGAAAAGGAGCCTTGGAATGGTCTTAACTGAATATTTAGACAAAAAAAAAGAAGGAAAAGATTCTATTGAGACAGTTATGAATTTGATTGAGTTTCCCTTACTTGACCAAACAAGTTCCAATTCTGTTATTTCAACTACACCAAATGATCTTTCGAATTGGTCAAGACTCTCCAGTTTATGGCCCCTTCTATACGGTACCAGTTGTTGTTTCATTGAATTTGCTTCATTAATAGGCTCACGATTCGACTTTGATCGTTATGGATTGGTACCAAGATCAAGTCCTAGGCAAGCAGACCTAATTTTAACAGCCGGTACGGTAACAATGAAAATGGCTCCCTCTTTAGTGAGATTATACGAGCAAATGCCTGAACCAAAATACGTCATTGCTATGGGAGCCTGTACTATTACAGGGGGAATGTTCAGTACGGATTCCTATAGTACTGTTCGGGGAGTTGATAAGTTAATTCCTGTGGATGTCTACTTGCCGGGCTGCCCACCTAAACCGGAGGCAGTTATAGATGCCCTAACAAAACTTCGTAAGAAGATATCGCGAGAAATAGTTGAGGATCAAACTCTATCTCAAAATAAAAATAGATGTTTTACTACCAGTCACAAGCTTTATGTTAGGCGCAGTACTCATACAGGAACTTATGAGCAAGAATTGCTCTATCAATCACCATCTACATTAGATATATCTTCTGAAACTTTTTTCAAATCCAAAAGTTCAGTACCTTCCTACAAATTAGTGAATTAGGAGAGGGGCTCTTTTGTGTAGAAAAATAAAAAGCAGGGCAATCTTTCAAACTTGCATCCGAAATGTGAAATATTTATACAAAGAGGGAGAGATGAAGACAATGCAGCAGGGTTGGTTATCTAATTGGCTAGTCAAACATGAGGTGGTTCATAGATCTTTGGGCTTTGATCACCGAGGAATAGAGACTTTACAAATAAAAGCAGGGGATTGGGATTCCATTGCTGTCATTTTATATGTATATGGTTACAATTATTTACGCTCCCAATGTGCTTATGATGTAGCACCCGGTGGATCTTTAGCTAGCGTGTATCATCTTACGAGAATACAATATGGTATAGATAATCCAGAAGAAGTCTGCATAAAAGTCTTTGCCCAAAAGGATAATCCTAGAATTCCGTCTGTCTTCTGGATTTGGAGAAGTGCCGATTTTCAAGAACGCGAATCTTATGATATGGTGGGAATCTCTTATGATAATCATCCGCGCCTTAAACGTATCCTAATGCCTGAAAGTTGGATAGGCTGGCCCTTACGTAAGGATTATATAACCCCCAATTTTTATGAAATACAAGATGCTCATTGAATGATAAGAAATTCATGCTCACTTATACAACACAACTCCAGATTTTATTCAAGTCAAGGAATATTTTTAGGTTCTTTTCCTAGATGAAACGGAATACCTATTTATAATTAATTCCTAATTATACAAAAGCATTCCAGATAGACTGAGCAAAAAAAGGGTTTCATTTGGATTCCCCTATTTTGAAAATCGCATATTAATTTCCTTCATATGAACAGAAAAATAGGATGACTCAAAGAAGTTCTCTACCAGGAACTTTGTACCGCGCACATTACTTAGCACAACTAGGAAAATAAGATAAGATAAAGATAAGCAAGACTAAAAAAATATTCGTCGGAATAGCGGAATACAAAATTAAGAAACGCAAAAAAATAAAGGGGAATCTCACCCCCTTCTTTATCATAAAGAAAAGATATATTTTAAAACTTCTTTAAAAAGAAAAAGAAGTGCCTCTATATTTATATTATAGATTTATCCACTTAGATGAATAAATATTATTAATGAATATGTATCACAATCCATCTCGAGGTATTTGGATCAATACCTATTCGGTGGATCTTTTTTTTTTTTTTCTCTGCCAGGAACCAGATTTGAACTGGTGACACGAGGATTTTCAGTCCTCTGCTCTACCAACTGAGCTATCCTGACCTTTTCTTGTGCATCATCCTAGTAGAGTATTTGTATCTATGTCAATTAAAAGGACTAAAAATTAATTAAAGTATTTCAAATTTTAAATTTGAAAATGGGGGGGGTAGTCCTATGCATTGTGCATGGTTTACTTAAATAAAACTTAAAAATAGAGTGAATAACCAAGATTTCTTGCCGATACTCTAATAAAAAAGAAATCTATTCAATGAATAGGATAAGATCCATTGAGTTCTCTTCGCATTCCTTTGTGAAAGAGTAGAATGAGAAAGCTAATGAATCTTAAACCCATTGCATTGATAAAAAGAAAAAAAAGTGCATTGATAAAAAGAAAAAAAAAAAGAGGATAAATAATAATAATATAGTATAGTTAGGGAATAAAAGAGGATTTGGGGATAGAGGGACTTGAACCCTCACAACTTATAAAGTCGACGGATTTTCCTTTTACTAGAAATTTCATTGTTGTCAGTATTGACATGTAGAATGGGACTCTCTCTTTGTCCTCGTCCGATTAATCCACTTTTTTAAAGATCTCGAAAACTTTGAATTTTAATTGAAGAATTTGATTATTCAATATTCGATTGGAGTGGATTCACAATAATGAAAAAAAAAAATTATGATATGAGTTTTTTATTTCATAATCATTATCATTTCTAATTTCATTTTTAAAAAAGATAAAGAACCTATATTATAATTAGAATATAATATGAGTTCTGTGATTAATCGTTTGCTATGTCAGTATCTATACGTGTTTATTAAATGTATAAGGTATAAAACCCCTCTTTCTCTAATTTAGAACTAGAAGGAATTCCACTAACAACACAACGTAATTAACTCGATTCGTTAGAACAGCTTCCATTGAGTCTCTGCACCTATCCTTTTCCTTTGTATTCTAGTTCGAGAACCCCTTGTTTTCTCAAAACACGGATTTGGCTCAGGATTGCCCTTTTTTAATTCCAGGGTTTCTCTGAATTTGGAAGTTACCACTTAGCAGGTTTCCATACCAAGGCTCAATACAATCAAGTCCGTAGCGTCTACCGATTTCGCCATATCCCCATTTCCCTCTTCTTTGAGACCAGGATTCCTTGTGTAATTTCATCCATCTCTTAGTTTTTTTTTGAATCATTGAGTTCATCACTCAACGTAGTCTAGCAGTTCAGTTCGACTCTATTTGAGAGACCTCGCTTGCTTATTGCAATTCAGAATTGAATTGATTCTATCCTTGATGTATTTGCAATTCAATCCGAATCAATATATCCAAAAGTTTTTATCTCCCCCACCTCCCGTCTTACTTTTTTATAGTATTCAAAATTATACTATAACGCTTGATATTTATTCTTTTTTTCTAATCAGAATTAGCAATTTTATTTACTCTGACTCTATGTTCCCCTTAGTGAAATATTAATCCTCAAATTATTAACAAATAATAAAGTCTATAATGATCGAATGAAAATACCAATAAATTCTATAATTTTATTTTTTAATATCCTATAGTTAAGCATATCAAGCTAACTTTATCTTTAAGAAGTTTTAGTATTTTTTTATTTTTATAAGTATAACTTCAAATTTAGAACTAGTTAATAGCTAAGATTAATAACTAATATCTGAGATTTTACGGATTTCCTATACTATACCTATTTCTATTTGTTACACTATTTCCGTTATGTAAGCCCACTTAGCTCAGAGGTTAGAGCATCGCATTTGTAATGCGAGGGTCATCGGTTCAAATCCGATAGTCGGCTTTTTTTTCTCTATCGATGTTCTACGAACAAGAATCTCTTTTTTTCCGAATTAAATGGAGAATCCAGGATCTTTTATGTTTTTTACCTTACAATTTTGCTAGATACAAAACAATAAAATAAATAATATATATACAAAAAAAAAAGATTTTGATGAAATTCCATTTTTTGGGGTACTTTAGTTGATTTTACTCTGTTTATCCTGTAGTTTAATTCAGTTTTAATTTCGATGTATTCTGTAATGTAAATACAATGAAATTAATTGTGTAAAATGAAATTTCAATAAAATAAAAAAAGGAGTCTTCATGTCCCGTTATCGAGGACCTCGTTTAAAAAAAATACGCCGTCTGGGAGCTTTACCAGGACTCACTAGAAAAACACCTAAATCCGGAAGTAATCTTAAAAAAAAATTCAATTCTGGGAAAAAGGAGCAATATCGTATTCGTCTTCAAGAAAAACAGAAATTGCGTTTTCATTATGGTCTGACAGAACGACAATTACTTAGATATGTACATATCGCTGGAAAAGCAAAAAGGTCAACAGGCCAGGTTTTACTACAATTACTTGAAATGCGTTTGGATAATATCCTTTTTCGATTGGGTATGGCTTCAACCATTCCTGGGGCCCGCCAATTAGTCAACCATAGACATATTTTAGTTAATGGTCGTATAGTCAATATACCAAGTTTTCGTTGCAAACCCCGAGATATTATTACTACGAAAGATAACCAAAGATCAAAAGGTCTGGTTCAAAATTATATTGCTTCATCGGACCCGGGGAAATTGCCAAAGCATTTGGCGATTGACACGTTGGAATATAAAGGACTAGTAAATAAAATCCTAGATAGGAAGTGGGTCGGTCTCAAAATAAATGAGTTGTTAGTTGTAGAATATTACTCTCGTCAGACTTGAACTTAACGAAAAAAGGAAAGGTTCATAGAATTTTCTTCCCCTTCCCCTTTCCCCGAACTAAATCGCCCTAAGACCATTACCATTAATTTGTATTTTCCCATCAACTAGCTAAAATTGATTAACCCTAGGATTAGGATCCTTTTTTCTTTTTTCCTCTATGTGTATTTTACATACCACAGTAATTTGCTATAGAGAATTTCTAATTTCTATTAAATCAAAATAAGATAATATAAGATATTATATTATTGCTGGAAAAAATTGTTATTTGATTTGATACATTGTGATCCTTAACGTTGATGAATTAAGAAAAACGGAAAGAGAGGGATTCGAACCCTCGGTAAACAAAAGTCTACATAGCAGTTCCAATGCTACGCCTTGAACCGCTCGGCCATCTCTCCTACATAACTTATTATGGAAAATAAACTGAGTGAATAGCGAGTTTTCTTATTCCTGCAGTACAGGTACAACCGCAACCACTCGGGGGTTCCATAGTTCTATTGGAAAAATTCCTTTTGATCTAAGTGGAAGGATACAGGATTTTTTACTAGAAATTGCGCTCGCTATAAAATAAAAGTTTTAATTTGGGTTTTCCCGCAACTAAAGAAAAAGAAAATGGAAGAATTCTTCTTATTGCATAATAAAATAAAGAAACCTTAGAATTCCGTTTGCATAAGATACGCTACACCATACTATCGAAATCAAAAATAGGGTATGAGACAATTAATAACTTTGAAAACACGAAATAGTTGATAACATAAGTTGTTGTTCAGAAATAGGAAAGTGGAATGAAATCCAGTCTTAGTCAAATATTTCATATCTCTTCGTGTCCAAGCAGAAGGAAAAGGATACAATTTGAGCTGAGCGGAAAATCCATATCTCTCTTATCCATTTAAAGCATATGGATTTAGAGTAGAGCATATGGATCAATCTATTTATAATTATAAGAATCGAATGTGTTTGTTTTTATGTTATTTTGTGAAGGAATGAAAACAATTCTATATAGAATGGGTTGGGAATTATGCCTAGATCCCGTGGAAATGGAAATTTCATTGATAAGACCTCCTCAATTGTAGCCAATATTTTATTGCGAATAATTCCGACAACCTCAGGAGAAAAAAAGGCATTTACTTATTATAGAGATGGTGCGATTTGACTCTTTTTTTTGCTTTTTTTTAGCCCTACCTATACCTCAGTCTTACGAAAAAGAGAGGGGGGTTGGCATAGAGAGAACCAAATTTGTAAAGCAAACAAACCCACGCTTCGGGAAGGTGAGGCGAACTAACAATTCCTTCCGTCGTGTATCCTCGATTGATGCGGCTTCAGATACTTCAATTGTAGATTTGAGTATTGAGCGAAAGGTTACACCTACAGGATATGGTATGGTATGGATTACAGGCCAATCCTACTCTATTAGTATCCGTAGGCAGCATAGGGGAGAAAAGCACTACACCTAGAAATAGGAATCAACAAGAGAAAAACTTTGTTAGAAATTACCCCTTTCCTGATCGGTATCAGGGCTGGGAAGAATGGTTGGGATAACAAACAACCATCAGGTTTGTACTTTGGATACCCCTATAACCATCAAAGATCGTTGAAGTAGCTAATTCCTCTAAATAGGAGGCGTTGAGAACAAAGAAATTATTGGAGCTATCGTTTTCCTCTAGCATTAATAGAATTCATTGGTGTTAAGAAAAACCTCTTGTGGGAAGGTTGGCTAGAGATTTCTTGGAAAAATACCAGCCCCTTTCGGTTCATAATGAGACGGGACTAATTCTATTTTGATTCTATAGATTATTTCGCTTAGTACTATTATGTACAGAAGGGAGGAGCCGTATGAGATGAAAACCTCATGTACGGTTTTGGAACGGAGATTTTTTGAATAGAATGAACGACCGTAACGGATGTTGGCTCAATCCGAAGGAAATTATGCGGAAGCTTTGCAAAATTATTATGAAGCTACGCGACTAGAAATCGATCCCTATGATCGAAGTTATATACTCTATAACATAGGCCTTATACACACAAGCAATGGAGAGCATACAAAGGCTTTGGAATATTATTTCCGGGCACTAGAACGAAACCCCTTCTTACCGCAAGCTTTTAATAATATGGCCGTGATCTGTCATTACGTGCGACTATCTCCACTATAGAAAGAAAAAAAAAAAAGAGAGGATCAAATTTTCTAGTAAATACTAGAAAAAAAGGGCTTTCTACATAGGGATCGTAAAAACAACGATTTTTCCCTATCAGCTGTAGGAAGGAAGGACACTTCACGAGAATCAAAAAACGAAGAAAGTATGGCCTATACTACTACTCTATGGATAAAGTTTCTCAAATTGATAGAGAAAGCACCGTAAAGATCAATTAGTGAGCGACTGGGTCGATACAACTAAAAAAAACTGCTTACTTATCCCATGATATGGGGCAAAATTTAGGAATCCGCTTATGTAATAGAGCCGATCCACTAAGGGATTAAGCAGCGGTGTAGTATCAGATCCCAAAGATAGTAAGTTCTTTTTTCTTTCTTATGGAAAAAAGTCTTTTTCAAGGATTCTATAGAGATTTCATATATGAAACCGGGATAGTTACCTCTCAGAAAATTTGAACGAAGGCTCTATATCTATCTATGCTTCATTCTTCTGAAGGTGGGAAAAAAGATCAAACTGATTATTGATAAAAATTAGGGTTTGAAACTTAGGTAATTAATTTCTTCTGCTTAACCCAAGAACAAATTGGATCGATTTTTGATAAATCGAATTCAGTTAAGATAGGGGAAATTCAGATAGCAATTTCTGAGCCGTATGAGGTAGGAAACTCTCAAGTACGGTTCTAAGGGAAGGAACTTCCTATTCCGACCGAGGAGAACAGGCCATTCTACAGGGTGATTCGGAAATTGCGGAAGCTTGGTTTGATCAAGCTGCTGAATATTGGAAACAAGCTATAGCGCTTACTCCGGGAAATTATATTGAAGCACAGAACTGGTTGAAGATTACGAAGCGCTTTGAATTTGAATAAGACCATGCTCCTTCTTTTTCATAAAATGGGTGGTTTGGTTGTTGATCCATTAATCAAATAAATTAGGTCGTAAGATCGAATCAAGAATTTCATTATATCCATTTCTTATACCTTCTATTTTATATGATATTTCATAAGAATAAACCATAGGGATAGGGTCTAGAATAGAAGTAATAAAGTGAATAAAAAGAGGGGGCAATCTAAATATTGCTAATATATTAGGACCATCTTATTAATAATTCTAATGAGTTATCTTGGAATTTAGAATCAAATAAAAAACCCTATATTATGCTCAAGGAAAGTAGATATAGATAGGAGCTTATGCCCTCAAAAAAAATACACTAGTTTCTTAAATTAAAAATAAAAAAGATTTTTTTCTTACGTCGAGAAATATTTGTTTTTCAAGATAAACAATGTCCGTTAGGCACCTAATCTTTATGTCATAATAGACCCGAACACTTGCCTCGGATTGACTTCAATATATAATTGCTCCAGTGAATAACTAAAAAAAAAATAGAAGGATGGTAGATAGTAAAGAAAAGAACTAATCACAATATCTATCTTTCAAAATCTATCTTTCAAAATCTATCTTTCAAAATATATATCTTTCAAAGATTCACTAAAAAGACAGTTGGCGGGTCTCTTTGTATGTCTTGTCCGGAAAGAGGAGGACTTAATGATTATTCGTTCGCCGGAACCAGAAGTAAAAATTGTTGTGGATAGGGATCCTGTAAAAACATCTTTTGAGGAATGGGCCAGACCCGGCCATTTCTCAAGAACACTAGCTAAGGGCCCTGATACTACCACTTGGATCTGGAACCTACATGCTGATGCTCACGATTTCGATAGTCATACTGGTGATTTGGAGGAGATTTCTCGAAAAGTCTTTAGTGCTCATTTCGGGCAACTTTCCATTATCTTTCTTTGGTTGAGTGGCATGTACTTTCATGGCGCCCGTTTTTCCAATTATGAAGCATGGCTAAGTGATCCTACTCACATTGGACCCAGTGCTCAGGTAGTTTGGCCTATAGTAGGGCAAGAAATATTGAATGGTGATGTAGGCGGGGGTTTCCGAGGAATCCAAATAACCTCTGGTTTTTTTCAGCTTTGGCGAGCATCTGGAATAACTAGTGAATTACAACTCTATTGTACTGCAATTGGTGCATTGATTTTTGCAGCGTTAATGCTTTTTGCTGGTTGGTTCCATTATCACAAAGCCGCTCCCAAATTGGCCTGGTTCCAAGATGTAGAATCCATGTTGAATCACCACTTAGCGGGATTATTAGGACTTGGGTCTCTTTCTTGGGCGGGGCACCAAATTCATGTATCTTTACCAATTAACCAATTTCTTGACGCTGGGGTGGATCCTAAAGAGATACCACTTCCTCATGAATTTATCTTGAATCGGGACCTTTTGGCTCAACTTTATCCTAGTTTTGCCGAAGGAGCAACCCCTTTTTTCACTTTAAATTGGTCCAAATACGCAGAATTTCTGACTTTTCGCGGAGGACTAGATCCAGTAACCGGTGGTCTCTGGCTGACCGATATTGCGCACCATCATTTAGCTATTGCTATTCTTTTCCTAATCGCAGGTCATATGTATAGGACCAATTGGGGTATTGGCCATGGACTTAAAGATATTTTGGAGGCTCACAAGGGCCCATTTACAGGACAAGGCCATAAGGGTCTTTATGAAATCTTAACAACGTCATGGCATGCTCAATTATCTCTTAACCTAGCTATGCTAGGCTCTACAACCATTGTTGTAGCTCATCATATGTATTCTATGCCTCCCTATCCATACCTAGCTACTGACTATGGTACACAACTTTCCTTGTTCACACACCACATGTGGATTGGCGGATTTCTAATAGTCGGTGCTGCTGCACATGCAGCAATTTTTATGGTAAGAGACTATGATCCAACTACTCGATACAACGATCTATTAGATCGCGTCCTTAGACACCGCGATGCAATCATATCCCACCTTAACTGGGTATGTATATTTCTAGGTTTTCACAGTTTTGGCTTGTACATTCATAATGATACCATGAGTGCTTTAGGCCGTCCACAAGATATGTTTTCGGATACTGCCATACAATTACAACCTATCTTTGCTCAATGGGTACAAAATATCCATGCTACTGCGCCTGGCGTAACAGCTCCTGGTGCAACAACAAGTACTAGCTTAACGTGGGGAGGCGGCGAGTTAGTAGCAGTAGGTGGCAAAGTGGCTTTGTTACCTATTCCATTAGGAACCGCAGATTTTTTAGTCCATCACATTCATGCATTTACCATACATGTGACTGTATTAATACTTTTGAAAGGTGTTTTATTTGCTCGGAGTTCCCGTTTGATACCCGATAAAGCAAATCTAGGTTTTCGCTTTCCTTGCGATGGGCCTGGCCGAGGGGGAACATGTCAAGTATCCGCCTGGGATCATGTTTTCTTAGGTTTATTCTGGATGTACAATGCAATTTCGGTAGTCATTTTCCATTTCAGTTGGAAAATGCAGTCGGATGTTTGGGGTACTATAAGTGATCAAGGGGTGGTAACTCATATTACAGGGGGAAACTTTGCACAGAGTTCCATTACGATTAATGGGTGGCTTCGAGATTTCTTGTGGGCACAGGCATCGCAAGTCATTCAGTCTTATGGTTCTTCATTATCTGCATATGGTCTTTTTTTCTTAGGTGCTCATTTTGTCTGGGCCTTCAGTTTAATGTTTTTATTCAGCGGCCGTGGTTATTGGCAAGAACTCATTGAATCTATCGTTTGGGCTCATAACAAATTAAAAGTTGCTCCTGCTACTCAGCCTAGAGCCTTGAGCATTATACAAGGACGCGCTGTAGGAGTAACCCATTACCTTCTGGGTGGAATTGCCACGACATGGGCATTCTTCTTAGCGAGAATTATTGCAGTAGGATAGTGGCTAGGAGGATTTGAAAGGCATTATGGAATTAAGATTTCCCAGGTTTAGCCAAGGCTTAGCTCAGGACCCCACTACTCGTCGTATTTGGTTTGGTATTGCTACCGCACATGATTTCGAAAGTCATGATGATATTACTGAAGAACGTCTTTATCAGAACATTTTTGCTTCTCACTTTGGGCAATTAGCAATAATCTTTCTATGGACGTCCGGAAATCTGTTTCATGTAGCTTGGCAAGGAAATTTTGAATCATGGATACAGGATCCTTTACACGTAAGACCTATTGCTCATGCGATTTGGGATCCTCATTTTGGTCAACCCGCTGTGGAAGCCTTTACTCGAGGAGGTGCTGCTGGTCCAGTGAATATTGCTTATTCTGGAGTTTATCAGTGGTGGTATACAATAGGATTACGCACCAATGAGGATCTTTATACTGGAGCTCTTTTTCTATTATTTCTTTCTACGCTGTCCTTAATAGCGGGTTGGTTACATCTACAACCCAAATGGAAACCAAGCCTTTCGTGGTTCAAAAACGCGGAATCTCGTCTCAATCATCATTTGTCAGGACTTTTCGGGGTAAGTTCTTTGGCTTGGACAGGACATTTAGTTCATGTTGCTATTCCCGCATCCAGGGGGGAGTACGTTCGATGGAATAATTTCTTAGATGTATTACCCTATCCCCAGGGGTTGGGACCCCTTTTGACGGGTCAATGGAATCTTTATGCCCAAAACCCTGATTCGAGTAATCATTTATTTGGTACCGCTCAAGGAGCGGGAACTGCCATTCTAACTCTTCTTGGGGGATTCCATCCACAAACACAAAGTTTGTGGCTGACCGATATGGCTCACCATCATTTAGCTATTGCATTTATTTTTCTCATTGCCGGTCACATGTATCGAACTAACTTCGGAATTGGGCACAGTATTAAAGATCTTTTAGAAGCGCATACTCCTCCGGGGGGTCGATTAGGGCGTGGGCATAAGGGCCTTTATGACACAATCAACAATTCGATTCATTTTCAGTTAGGTCTTGCTCTAGCTTCTTTAGGGGTTATTACTTCCTTAGTAGCTCAACATATGTACTCTTTACCTCCTTATGCATTCATAGCACAAGACTTTACTACTCAAGCTGCTTTATATACTCATCACCAATATATTGCAGGGTTCATCATGACAGGGGCTTTTGCTCATGGAGCTATTTTTTTCATT
>NW_028259590.1:0-32628 GCF_056163025.1 Triticum urartu | reverse complement strand
AATGGAAAGGAACATATACCTATTTACATAACAAATCCTATGGTAGGTCGCAAATTGGGGGAATTCGTGCCTACTCGGCATTTCACGAGTTATGAAAATGCAAGAAAGGATACTAAATCTCGTCGTTAACTGAATTCTGAATAGAAAGATTAAGAAGAAAAAAAGATTCAAAATAAAGACAGAAATACCCAATATCTTGCTAGAACAAGATATTGGGTATTTCTGTCTTCAAAAATTCTTATATGTTAGCAGAAAAACCTTATCCATTAATAGATGGAACTTCAACAGCAGCTAAGTCTAGAGGGAAGTTGTGAGCATTACGTTCGTGCATTACTTCCATACCAAGGTTAGCACGGTTGATGATATCAGCCCAAGTATTAATAACGCGACCTTGACTATCAACTACAGATTGGTTGAAATTGAAACCATTTAGGTTGAAAGCCATAGTACTAATACCTAAAGCAGTGAACCAGATTCCTACTACAGGCCAAGCAGCCAAGAAGAAGTGTAAAGAACGAGAGTTGTTGAAACTAGCATATTGGAAGATTAATCGGCCAAAATAACCATGAGCAGCCACAATATTATAAGTTTCTTCCTCTTGACCAAATTTGTAACCCTCATTAGCGGATTCATTTTCAGTAGTTTCCCTGATCAAACTAGAGGTTACCAAGGAACCATGCATAGCACTGAATAGGGAACCGCCGAATACACCAGCTACACCTAACATGTGGAATGGATGCATAAGGATGTTGTGCTCTGCCTGGAATACAATCATAAAGTTGAAAGTACCAGAGATTCCTAAAGGCATACCATCAGAAAAGCTTCCTTGACCAATAGGGTAAATCAAGAAAACAGCAGTAGCAGCTGCAACAGGAGCTGAATATGCAACAGCAATCCAAGGACGCATACCCAGACGGAAACTAAGTTCCCACTCACGACCCATATAACAAGCTACACCAAGTAAGAAGTGTAGAACAATTAGCTCATAAGGACCACCATTGTATAACCACTCATCAACAGATGCAGCTTCCCAAATTGGGTAAAAGTGCAATCCGATCGCCGCAGAAGTAGGGATAATAGCACCAGAGATAATATTGTTTCCATAAAGTAAAGAACCAGAAACAGGCTCACGAATACCATCAATATCTACTGGAGGGGCAGCGATGAAGGCGATAATAAATACAGAAGTTGCGGTCAATAAGGTAGGGATCATCAAAACACCGAACCATCCGATGTAAAGACGATTTTCAGTGCTAGTTATCCAGTTGCAGAAGCGACCCCACAGGCTTGTACTTTCGCGTCTCTCTAAAATTGCAGTCATGGTAAGATCTTGGTTTATTCAAATTGCAAGGACTCCCAAGCACACGTATTAACTAGAAATAGATAATAGAAGGCTTGTTATTTAACAGTATAACATAGACTATATACCAATGTCAACCAAGTCAGCCCAAAGATTAGCTATCCATATAACTAAATTAACCAAACCAATAATTTTGTATTTGTAAATGAAGTGAGTCAAAGTGAAAAACTTTGATGGGTCTTTTCTATATGGGTTGCCCGGGACTCGAACCCGGAACTAGTCGGATGGAGTAGATAATTCTTCCTTGTTACAATAGAGAAAAATCCCTCCCCAAATCGTGCTTGCATTTTTCATTGCACACGACTTTCCCTATGTAGAAATAGCCAATTTCTATTCCAAAGAGGAAGTTCTACTAATTTTTTTAATTAGTAAGTTGATTCACCTACTCTTTATTATAATAAAAAGAACATTTCAGAATGAAAAATAGAAAAGTTTTTTCTTGATCATTTATCAACCCTTTCCTGTTTCTTAATTTCGTCTAATGATTAATTAAGAGGGTTGACCAGGTCATTGATACGTATAATATCCAAATACCAAATACGCTCAGTGTGTGATCCACAGAAAGAAAAAAGAGTTGTTTTGGTGAACATCAAAGAAAAAACTTGCTCTTCTTCCATAAAAAATTCTTCTAAAAATGCCGAACCCAATCGTTGCATAAAAGTTCGTACCGTGCTTTTATGTTTACGAGCTAAAGTTCTAGCACATGAAAGTCGAAGTATATACTTTAGTCGATACAAAGTCCGTTTTTTCGAAGATCCACTATGATAATGAAAAAGATTTCTACATATCCGACCAAATCGATCAAGAATATCCCAATCTGATAAATCTGTCCAAATGGGTTTACTAATAGGATGCCCCGATCCAGTACAAAATTGAGCTTTTGATAAGTATCCTATGAGGAGAGTAGCGGGGACTATGGTATCGAATTTTTTCATTCGAGTATCTATTAGAAATGAATTCTCCAGCATTTGATTCCTTACTAACAAAGAACTTTTTTGTACACTTGAAAGGTACCCCATAAAATCGAAGCAAGAGTTTGCTAATTGGTTTATATGGATTCTTCGCGGCTGAGTCCAAAAACAGAAATAATATTGCCAGAAATTGATAAGGTAGCATTTCCATTTCTTCTTCAAAAAAAAAGTGCCTTTTGATGCAAGAATTGCCTTTCCTTGATATCGAACATAATGCATAAGAGGATCCATAAAGAACCATAGGGTTTTCCGAGAAAAACCAGGGTACATTATCCCAAAATGTTCCATCTTCCTAGAAAAGTGGATTCGTTCCAGAAAAGTTCCAGAAGATGCTAATGGTAAGCAAGAAGATTGTTTACGAAGAAACAACAAAAAAAATTCATATTCTGATACATAAGAGTTATATAGGAATTGAAATAGTCTTTTATTTTCTTTTTGAAAAAAAAAAATGGATTTCATTGAAGTAATAAAACTATTCCAATTCGAATAATAGTTGAGAAAGAATCGCAATAAATGCAAAGATGGAACATCTTGGATACGGTATTGAAGGAGTTGAACCAGGATTTCCAAATGGATAGGATAGGGTATTTCTATATGTGATAGATAATCCAAATGCAAAAATTTGTCTTCTAAAAAGGGAAATATTGAATGAATAGAGCGTAAATTCTGAAACTTTGGTATTTCTTTTTCTTTCAGACAAAAAAATTCCCGTAGCGAGAATGGGATTTCCACAACGATCGCAAACCCTTCAGATAGAATCTGAGAATAAAACTCAGAATAAAAATAATTTTTGTAATCCAATAATCGATCTTGGTTAGGATGATTAACCGAGTTATCCAAAAAATTCTGCTGATACATTCGAATAATTAAACGTTTCACAAGTAGTGAACTAAATTTCTTGTTATTACAACTAACAACTATTTCCACAGGTTCAGAACCATTTAATCCATAATGGTGGGCAAATGCATAAATATATTCCTGAAAGAGAAGTGGGTAGACAAAGTATTGTTGACGAGATTTATGTTTTTCTGAATACCCTTCGAATTTTTCCATTTGTATTTCTACTTGAATCAGAGAGAAGAAGCATTTCTCGGTTTATCGAATGATGATACATAGTGCAATATGGTCAGAACAGGGTGTTGCATTTTTAATACAAACCCTGGAAAGAAAGGGAGTCTAATCCACAGATCTTTTTCTGCTCCTTTTCTACCCAATTAGTTTATGTTTGTTCTAATTAAAAAAAAAGAACAGAACAAGTTTTTTATTTTTGCAGGCCAATCGCTCTTTTGACTTTGGAATACAGCCTCTTTATCAATATACTGCTTCTTTTACACATTCAATCCATAACATCCCTTATTCAATCCATAATCAAGAATAATTAGGATTTCTAAAAAAAAAAAGAAAAAATAAAGGGTCCACTCATAGGAAAACCCAACCTTTCCCCGCATCCGGCACTAATCTATTTTTAACGTCTAATTAGAGCGGGGAATCATTCCAATTAGGAAGTTCAGCTCGTTGCTTTTTATTTTACCAGAATTGGAGCCAGGCTCTATCCATTTATTCATTAGACCCAGAAAATCGTAATTTTGGATTCCATTCAAAAAAGATTGATTTTATTACGACATGCTATTTTTTCCATTCATTACCTTTGAGGATCAGTCGTGGTCTTCTAGACTCTACCAAGAGTCTGGACGAATTTGTTGTTTCATCCAAATGTGTAAAAGATCATAGTCGCACTTAAAAGCCGAGTACTCTACCATTGAGTTAGCAACCCAGATAAAAAAAGGATCTTAGATACGATCGAAATCCAAAAATCAATGGAATTACACCGCGCGCTTCTGTCAAAACATTGAACTAGCAAGACATCAAAAGATTTTTTTTATCGACCATGAAAAACACTCAAATGCCAAAACGAACAGGTCCGGTGAAATTCCACTAAAGTAAAGTTAAAAAAAGAGCGACCCTAATCACGATGGCCAAATTCTCCTTATTTTTAGCGATTTTTATTAACAAAAAATATATATTATAAAAAATATATATTATATTGTATGAGAATACATGCAAGAGGAACACCCTTATCATTTGAGCGAAGTGTAGGCGGAAAAATTGAATATGGAGTGAGGATAAAGAGACCCATCTATCTACAAATTCTATTTGTTCAATAGACCTTTGTCAATGGAAATACAATGGTAAGAAAACAAATTAGATAGAAAAAGTAAATAAAATAGGGGCTTATGTTGGATTGGCACGATATAATATAAATCCAAATAGGATTAAAAAAGAGGTAAATTGTGTCTAAATAATTAGACAACTAGGAATACTAATAATCTTCTCCTATCCTATTTTTTGATTCATTTAGTTCTTCAATTAACTCAAAGTTCTTTCTTTTTCTTTAAAGAATTCTGCCTTCCTTAAAATATCATAAACAGTTCTTGTTGGTTGAGCACCCTTTTCAAGGAAATAGAGAATAGCTGGAACATTTAAACAAGTTTGATTCTTTATCGGATCATAAAAACCTACTTTTTGAAGATCTCTTCCTTCTCTTCGAGATCGAACATCAATTGCAACGATTCGATAGACAGCTTATTGGGATAGATGTAGATAAACAACGCCCCCCCCTAGAAACGTATATGAGGTTTTCTCCTCATACGGCTCGAGAAAATGATTCGAATTTCTGTCGATAATAATAGAAATTAGACTATGACGTGCATTAATTTCCTTACAGAAAAAACAAATTTCATTTATACTCATGACTCAAGTGGGCTAATTTTGCCTGACAAACTTCGAAGGCAAAATCCTTCCAAAATTTTTGAGTCGTCTTTAAACTCTTTTCTTTGTCTCATTTCGAACGAATTGACTTTTATTCCTTATTCTAATCCAACTCTGTTGTTGAGACAATTGAAAATTGTGTTTACTTGTTCTGGAATCCTTTATCTTTGATTTGTGAAATCCTTGGGTTTAGACATTACTTCGGGAATTCCTATTTTTTTCTTTCAAAAGAGTAGCAACATACCCTTTTTTCTTATTTCCTTCGATAAAGCATTTATCTCTTCTATAGAAATCTAATAAGAGGGATTGATTCTGATATACTTTTATTGGACTTTCTTCTTATTTTAACCTTTCGATTTATTTCTATATTAAGGATAGACTGACAAAGTTGGCCTAATTTATTAGTTTTCACTAACCCTAGATTCTTTCCCTTGATAAAAAAAATTCTGTCCTCTCGAGCTCCATCGTGTACTATGTTACTTAAACCCAGCGCAAATTTGGTTCGGAACGAATAGAACAGGCTATGTCGAGCCAAGAGCATTTTCATTACTATGGAAAATGATGGATAGCAAAATCCACAATCGATCATGTCCTTCAAGTCGCACGTTGCTTTCTACCACATCGTTTTAAACGAAGTTTTACCATAACAAACATTCCTCTTTTCATTGCAAAGTGGTATAGAGAATTGATCCAATATGGATGGAATCATGAATAGTCATTGGTTTAGTTTTTTTATACTAATTAAAACTTGCTATCTATGGAGCAATATGGATAAAAGAAAGTAAGTATTTATCCGGGAAGCCTCCGCCAAGATCCAATTTATTTAAACCCATATTAAAATTCTATCATATGAATGAAACATAGTTTGAAAAAGACGACTAAACAAGTTTGCTTAAAACTTATTTATTCTTAAATTTCCACCCTCAACGGATGGCTCGAGATGATCAATCTTGAAGTGAGAAAAGAAGGATTGACTCTTCCTCAATAAATAAACTATCAACCTCCAAAAAAGTTTAATTAATTTAATTACTAGAATTAGAATTCTAGTAGTAATATATTTTTTCAGTACCAAAAACAATTAACTATAATAACTAAATAAACTATTCCAATGAAAAGATTGAAAGTTTTTGGTAGTTATAGAATTCTCGTACTTCTTCAACTCGAATACCAAAAGGAAGAAAAAAATATGACTAAGTGATTTTATAGTAGAGGCATATCCTGAATGTGCTTGATAGATCCCATTTTTTCATGAAAATAAAGATAGTCAATTTGACTGGACTTAAGACTTTATTATGTTTTCTGAGAAAGAATAAGATATCATTATTCTCTTTAATAAACTTTTGTCTCGTACGGAATACTATATGATTTCACCGTTTGTTTCATCAGAAACAATCTGGGACGGAAGGATTCGAACCTCCGAGTAACGGGACCAAAACCCGCTGCCTTACCACTTGGCCACGCCCCATTTCGGGTTTTATGCGACACTAATAAACACTAGTATGTTTATTTGTTATTCGTCAATACCATTTCAATTACATAAAAAAGGAGGGATATTCTCTTGCTAGTATTCTACACATGCGGATAATATAGAATCAAAAAAATGCATTGATCATTACATGGAATTCTATTAAGATATTATATGAAAGTCGAATTTATTCCACTCTCATTTGAGAGTGCGAATACAAGGAGGTATTTTGTGTTTGGGAAAGTCCGAAGAAAAAAGATTTTGAATCTGCCTTTTCCTTCTTTCCCTTAAAAAAATAACTCAAGAAAAATCCAATTATTTACTCTACAAGAATGAAATGCTTGTTATGCCTAATATACTTAGTTTAACCTGTATCTGTTTTAATTCTGTTCTTTATCCTACTAGTTTTTTCTTTGCCAAATTACCCGAAGCTTATGCTATTTTCAATCCAATCGTGGATATTATGCCTGTTATACCTCTATTCTTTTTTCTATTAGCCTTTGTTTGGCAAGCTGCTGTAAGTTTTCGATGAAATCTTTAGTACTCTGTATGCCAAATTGAATGATGTGTTCATTCCAAAAAAATTTTAAAATGGGTAAAAGCCGAGAAGTTTTATATTTTTATATTATGAACCTTCGATTCTAAAATTTAAATTCTTCTACATTGAATGGGTAGCTACAGCAATAAATTTGGATCAGCCTTTCTACTCCCCTGCACCTAGGTTGAGCAGGTACCTAAAGGTACCTACACAATACCTAACCACCTAACCCTATTTTTGCTATTGATAAGAGTGCTTATTATAAAAGAATTCTTGCAATTTTTTTCAAGAATTCTTTTTTGCATTTTTAGGTATAAAAAAAAACCATCCTAGTGGATCCGTGTGGTAAGGAAAAACTGGTAATCTATTCCTTAAAAAAAAATCTTGGAGATTATGTAATGCTTACTCTCAAACTTTTTGTTTATACAGTAGTGATATTCTTTGTTTCACTCTTTATCTTTGGATTCTTATCTAATGACCCAGGACGGAATCCTGGACGCGAGGAGTAAAAATTCAGTTTTTTTTTTTCTTATTGGATTTGTTTCGTACATTTATCTATGAGAAAATCCGGGGGTCAGAATTCTTTCCAATTCGAAAGTCCCAAATGATCCAAGGGAGCGGAAAGAGAGGGATTCGAACCCTCGGTACAAAAAAATTGTACAACGGATTAGCAATCCGCCGCTTTAGTCCACTCAGCCATCTCTCCACGTTCCAAAGCGAAAGGTTTCCGTGATATGATATAGGCAAGAAATAAGAAATAACGGTTGCAAAAAACCCCTTTTTTTTCTTTCAAAAGTCTATAAAAATTATATTGCCAATTCCATTTTAATTATATTCTTTTTTCTTAATGTTAATAAAAAAAGAAGAAAATTCTTGTTTTTTCTTTCTAAAAATCGATATTGGCCGAGAGACAATCAAATAGATTTTCTCTTTAGCGGGCATTTCCATATAGGACTTGTTATAATTATAATAAAACAAGCAGGTTATATAAAAAAAAACGCTTTTTTTGTCGATTATTTATCAAGAAAGCAAAAAGGGTTCTTATCAAATCCACCATAAAATTGGAAAGAAGCATAAAGTAAGTAGACCTGACTCCTTTAATGATGCCTCTATCCGCTATTCTGATATATAAATTCGATGTAGATGAAATTGTATAAGCGAATTTTTTTTATTTCCTTAGACTTAGACCGCGCAAGACAAGAATTTTTCGCTATTTACGATTTCATATTCTTGTTACTAGATGTTCTATAGGAATAAGAAGAAATCGCAACTCCTTTGCGCTACACATAAAATTGGATTTCGAAGGTCCATTTTTTTTTTTCAGAATCCTCTATTATTTTAGTTCTTCCACCCATGCAATAGAGAGGGAATGGGAAAAGAAGGGTTACTTTTATTTGCATTTTTCCCTTAAAAGATAGACTTTGAAATAGGAGTCTTGGAATAATGCTGAATTCAAAGGTTTATTTCTTTCTATAGTATAAGAAAAACAATTTATTTCTATTTCTATAGTATAAGAAAAACAAATAAATAGTATAAGAAAAACAAATCGAATCAAATTCATGGATTTACCACGACCTCGGTTGTGACTGTGACTCCATAGATAAAAATGGGAAATTTCTCTCTTCGAGACCATTGAAAAAGGGCATTGAACGAGAAAGAAATCGTCCACAGATAATAAAACTATCATATGCCTTGGAAAGTGATATGAGGTGCTCGGAAATGGTTGAAGTAATTGAATAGGAGGATCACTATGACTATAGCCCTTGGTAGAATTCCTAAAGAAGAAAATGATCTATTTGATACTATGGATGACTGGTTACGAAGGGACCGTTTCGTTTTTGTAGGATGGTCTGGCCTATTGCTCTTTCCTTGTGCTTATTTCGCTTTAGGGGGTTGGTTTACAGGGACAACTTTTGTAACTTCTTGGTATACCCATGGATTGGCTAGTTCCTATTTGGAAGGTTGTAATTTCTTAACCGCAGCAGTTTCTACCCCTGCCAATAGTTTAGCACACTCTTTGTTGCTACTATGGGGGCCCGAAGCACAAGGAGATTTTACTCGTTGGTGTCAATTAGGCGGTCTATGGACTTTTGTAGCTCTCCACGGGGCTTTTGCACTAATAGGTTTCATGTTACGCCAATTTGAACTTGCTCGGTCTGTTCAATTGCGGCCTTATAATGCAATCTCATTCTCTGGTCCAATTGCTGTTTTTGTTTCTGTATTCCTTATTTATCCACTGGGGCAATCTGGTTGGTTCTTTGCGCCGAGTTTTGGCGTAGCAGCGATATTTCGATTCATCCTTTTCTTCCAAGGATTTCATAATTGGACGTTGAACCCATTTCATATGATGGGAGTTGCCGGAGTATTAGGTGCGGCTCTGCTATGCGCTATTCATGGAGCGACCGTAGAAAACACTCTATTTGAGGACGGTGATGGTGCAAATACCTTCCGTGCTTTTAACCCAACTCAAGCTGAAGAAACTTATTCAATGGTCACTGCTAACCGCTTTTGGTCCCAAATCTTTGGTGTTGCTTTTTCCAATAAACGTTGGTTACATTTCTTTATGCTATTTGTACCCGTCACCGGTTTATGGATGAGTGCTATTGGCGTAGTTGGCTTGGCTCTGAACTTACGTGCCTATGACTTTGTTTCCCAGGAAATCCGTGCAGCGGAAGATCCTGAATTTGAGACTTTCTACACCAAAAATATTCTTTTAAACGAGGGTATTCGTGCGTGGATGGCAGCTCAGGATCAGCCTCATGAAAATCTTATATTCCCTGAGGAGGTTCTACCACGTGGAAACGCTCTTTAATGGAACTTTCGTTTTAGCTGGTCGTGACCAAGAAACCACCGGCTTTGCTTGGTGGGCTGGGAATGCCAGACTTATCAATTTGTCCGGTAAACTGCTTGGAGCTCATGTAGCTCATGCCGGATTAATCGTATTCTGGGCCGGAGCAATGAACCTATTTGAAGTGGCCCATTTCGTACCAGAAAAGCCCATGTATGAACAAGGGTTGATTTTACTTCCACACTTAGCTACTCTAGGTTGGGGAGTAGGGCCAGGGGGGGAAGTTCTAGATACTTTTCCGTACTTTGTATCTGGCGTACTTCACCTAATTTCCTCCGCAGTCTTAGGCTTCGGTGGCATTTATCACGCGCTTCTGGGACCCGAGACTCTTGAGGAATCTTTTCCATTCTTTGGTTATGTCTGGAAAGATAGAAATAAAATGACTACAATTTTGGGTATTCACTTAATTTTGTTAGGTCTAGGTGCTTTTCTTCTAGTACTCAAGGCTCTTTATTTTGGCGGTGTATATGATACCTGGGCCCCTGGGGGGGGAGATGTAAGAAAAATTACCAATTTGACCCTTAGTCCCAGTGTTATATTTGGTTATTTACTAAAATCTCCTTTTGGTGGAGAAGGGTGGATTGTTAGTGTAGATGATTTAGAAGATATAATTGGTGGGCATGTATGGTTGGGTTTTATTTGTGTATTTGGCGGAATTTGGCATATTTTAACCAAACCCTTCGCATGGGCTCGCCGTGCATTTGTATGGTCTGGAGAAGCTTACTTGTCTTATAGTTTAGCTGCTTTATCTGTCTTTGGTTTTATCGCTTGTTGTTTTGTATGGTTCAATAATACAGCTTATCCGAGTGAGTTTTATGGACCCACCGGGCCAGAAGCTTCTCAAGCTCAAGCATTTACTTTTCTAGTTAGAGACCAGCGTCTTGGAGCTAATGTGGGATCCGCTCAAGGACCCACAGGTTTAGGTAAATATCTAATGCGTTCCCCAACTGGGGAGGTTATCTTTGGAGGGGAAACTATGCGTTTTTGGGACCTTCGTGCTCCATGGTTAGAACCTCTAAGGGGCCCCAACGGTTTGGACTTGAGTAGGTTGAAAAAAGACATACAACCTTGGCAAGAACGACGCTCAGCAGAATATATGACCCACGCTCCTTTAGGCTCTTTAAATTCCGTGGGTGGCGTAGCTACCGAGATCAATGCAGTTAATTATGTCTCTCCTAGAAGTTGGTTATCAACTTCTCATTTTGTTCTAGGATTCTTCTTTTTTGTGGGCCATTTATGGCATGCAGGAAGAGCCCGAGCTGCTGCAGCAGGTTTTGAAAAGGGAATCGATCGTGATTTGGAACCTGTTCTTTACATGAACCCTCTTAACTAAGATTTTCTTATTTATACCTGTTCTACTTTTTTTCTGTTCTGGCTCGGTTATTCCATCTAGCCGAGCCATTCATTCCTTTTTATGAAAGAAAGATAAGGGACAGAAAAAAAAAATAAATAAAAATGAAAGAAACAAACGTATTCAATAAGCAAAAGGAGAGAGAGGGATTCGAACCCTCGATAGTTCCTAGAACTATACCGGTTTTCAAGACCGGAGCTATCAACCACTCAGCCATCTCTCCACAGCCTAATCCTTATTTTACTCCTACAAATAGAACATAGCCATATAAAAAATAAAAAGATTTATTAGCCTCTAGAAAGATATCAGATACAAGTTCCTTTTCGATATATCTCTGTATACTGTATACACGGATACAGGATCCGCTATACCCGCTTGTGAAATAAAGAGTAAATAATCTCTTCTCACCCCCATATCCAAATAAAAAAGCGGTTTAAGTAATAAATTTGAATTAAAGAGAAGAATCAATGGATTCATGATTAAACCCCTCCTACTTCTTGTATTTTTTTACAATTTTGGTTTAAGTGAGGGATCAAATATGTAGTCAACTTTATTTGATGGTAGCTTGGAGGATTAGAAATATGACTATTGCTTTCCAATTAGCTGTTTTTGCATTAATTGCGACTTCCTCAGTCTTAGTAATTAGTGTACCCCTTGTATTTGCTTCTCCTGATGGTTGGTCAAATAATAAAAATGTTGTATTTTCCGGTACATCATTATGGATTGGACTAGTCTTTCTCGTAGCTATTCTGAATTCTCTCATTTCTTAAATGAAATTTGGTTAATATTTATTAACCCCATAAAAAAGAAATAATAAAGGCCATTTCTTCTAAAAAATTAGAATAGTGAGACGTATTAAAACGCAATTTGCGTTCCGAATTGCTAGCTCTTCTCTTTCAGTATTATGAAATTCCATTCCCATTAGAATATTCATTGACAGATAATAAAAAAAGGAAAACTCTAATATAATAGAAAATGAAATGAAACGGTCGACCCAGACATAGAAGGTCGACCCAGGCGGATATACGCTATAAAATATATACCGTAGCGAGCGTAGTTCAATGGTAAAATATCTCCTTGCCAAGGAGAAGATACGGGTTCGATTCCCGCCGCTCGCCCGCTTAATTTATCAAAGTACTATGATAAAAAGTTTAGTCTAGTTAACTGTTTAACTACTTATATTAAATTAAGTATTAATTAGGTGTTAGTCTAGTGCCGTATCCCTTACTATCTTACCCTTCCTTTGCATCCCACTCAAAAAAAGAGGGCGCTCCAGAGGCAGAAATAGAACTCGCCAACAGAGCTCCAAAAATTGGGTATTAACTGAGACAAACAACGGGCAAACTTTTTTTAAAGGGAAGGGAGAGGTAGACTGTCCCTTTCGTTTCATTTTTATTTTCTGCAGGGTAGGGAGAGGCCTTGCGCCTTCTTTTTTTGAAGGCAAGTGACTTCGCAAACTGCTCAATTTTGCCCTCTAGGGCCGGGAACTAATGAATAAAAAAGGGTTGGATACGCCCCTCTACCATACATATCTAGAGAAATAGAATAGTCCTTTTATACAGACTGCTAAGTGCGGAGACGGGAATCGAACCCGTGACCTCAAGGTTATGAGCCTCGTGAGCTACCAAACTGCTCTACTCCGCTCTGGAGTACCAGAAACTGGTGGACAAAAAAGGCTTGAATACAAGCCTCTAACATGTCTAGACAAATAGAATACTCCTTTTATACAGAATGGAGCGGGTAGCGGGAATCGAACCCGCATCGTTAGCTTGGAAGGCTAGGGGTTATAGTCGACGTTGGTTGATTATTTTTAACGTCTCTAATTCAAAACCGAACATGAAATTTTGATTTCATTCGGCTCCTTTATGGATATTCTCACCACTTAACATCTATGTCAGCTTTTCTATTTGAATGGAACCAAAGCTCTCCGCTTTCTAGATGATCCTTATAGAGTAGGAGATAGAAATTCTATCTAAATTCATCTAATCTACTTACTTCGTTCCCTAATTTCATTCAAGAGATCCTGAGGAAAAGAATTGGGTTTCCACCGAGCTGAAACAATATGCGGATGGTTCTAGTAAACCAAAACTATCGTTTTTTAGCTATTTGGCTTCCTTATTCCTTATTTTAAGAAGATTTAGTTACGATTGGAAATCAACTTTTTTGTATCTTCATCCATAGATCCTTTACTCATATTTTCAAAATTGGAATACTTAATCCAATGCAAAATTATGCTTCGCGACTCTGTACTCATAATCCTATTTTTATTTTGGATGCAATTTAAATTAGTCTTTGGATACAAATCGCCAGAATGTATATTCTTCCTCAATATGCTATTGAGAGGAAAAGGATTTAATCCTTTATAAGAACTAAAGTTTTCATCGGAATATAAAAATAAAAAACTTAAGGATGCCTTAAGTATATCATTTCAAATTCAGTTATTAATAGAACGAATCACACTTTTACCACTAAACTATACCCGCTACATTGTAGATTATGGTATAAATGGTACCCTTTGTCAAGGATAGCCATTTGACAAGAAGGCTAATTCCCCCTTATTGAATCAGATGGAGAAGGTTCATGACACTGAGCCGTTGGTACTTCTACTTCGATCGCTCGCCTTTACTTTAGGATTTAGATAGCCCCTCTGGTCTGTAAAAAAAATCTTTTCTTACCATGCTAATAGCGCCTGAACCAAATGTATTTATTTTGATTAGGATCCTATTCTACGGTTACGACTACAATAATAATTATTTACTTTGCAAGGACGTAAGTGTGTCAGACTGCTAAATTGTTTTATTATTCCTACAATATAAACTAGGGGATATAGGGGGTAACACTGTCCCTATAAATTCCTTTTTTCCTTTTCTTTTTTGTCCAGAATTGAACAAAAAAGAAATTATGGAAGATGTTTTCTTCCCCCATTAAGTCCGAGCCATAGAGTAAGAGTGAGATGAGTTTTCCAAATTCATCATAGACTTTCCCTATGGCTTGATAGAAGTAAGCAGCAAAGAGTCGTAACTTAAAGAAAAAAACGGACAGGGCCGACAGATTTACCTGATGTAAAGAAGATCCTAAAAGTCTCTGATTAGTCGACTCTCTCCATTTAACACTTTCCTCTCTCTCCTTTTTTCCACTGACTCAATTCTAGTTTATTAGATTCTTGTTTAAAAGAATGCAAAAAGTTCAATAGAACTAAGAACACATAAAAAATAGCATAGAGGATCAAGGCCATTACCAAAAGTTCCTCCCAAGGATCCTATATCCTATTGGGTATCTGTTCCCCGCCTTTTCCCGCTAGGATCGGAAATCTTATATTTTCCATATCCATATACCGTTGAATCCTTGGGGTTCCAGAATCCGCCTATTTTACTAGTCTTCGGAAACGGAAAACCCTGAACCAAGAAGAGTTGGATATGTTATGTAGGGTATGTTTTTTTTTATTAATTTTATTTTGAGCTCTCAAGATATCGATATATACATATACAATCTCTACATAATGTCTCTCTCTCTATCTCTATATATTATATATATAATATGTACATTATGCAGTAGACCCATAATGGGAAATCCAAGTGGCTAATTTTTGAATTAAATAAAAAGCCCTTTTAACTCAGTGGTAGAGTAATGCCATGGTAAGGCATAAGTCATCGGTTCAAATCCGATAAAGGGCTTTTTAAATTAGTGGTAGAGTAATCTCGTGCTAAGACGTAAGTCGTTGGTTCGAATCTGATAGAGTACTTTTCTACTAAATTGATTCACTTTTTTTCTTTGTTTTTGAAACTTTCTCTATATTTTTAGAGAATTTTATGACTTAGTGCGGGATGGATGCATTTTTGGTATGAACACTAAATGAAGCACGGAGAATTAATCTATAACGATCAACTAAAAAAAATCCTAGATGAAAACATAACAGAAAAGTTGGAAAAACTCTTTGCTTTGGATCTATTTATACTTTTCGAGTATATTGACAATTCCAAAAAACTGCTCATACTATGATTATAGTATAATCACGAGCGGTTGTATATGGCCCTATCGTCTAGTGATGCCCCTATCGTCTAGTGGTTCAGGACATCTCTCTTTCAAGGAGGCAGCGGGGATTCGACTTCCCCTGGGGGTAGGGAGTATTATGAAAGGAGGTTAATCATAGATTAGCAAAAACCCTAGAATAAATTCTTCCTGGGTCGATGCCCGAGTGGTTAATGGGGACGGACTGTAAATTCGTTGACAATGTCTACGCTGGTTCAAATCCAGCTCGGCCCAAACCAAAAATCTAGGGCTTCGTGAGTATGAACTAAATCCTTTTGTTTTTCTTCCATAAAATAAAATGTCTGATCTATAGAAATAAAAGATAAAGAAAAAAGGGAAATTTTTTTTTCTAATCCATATCTCTCTCATTCCTTTCTTACAAACAAAAGAGTTTTTCTTATTGAAGGCTGGATTATTATCCATTTTTAGTGATAAAAAATCACGACATACTAGTTATGTCACTCTCACTATACCCACGTATAATATAATATGTGGGTATGTAGTATATGATTCGTCTATTTCTTAGAGTACGAAAGACGAATCGAATCTTCTTATGGTTCTATTTAAGAATGGGTATGCCATACACCCCGCGGGGATTGTAGTTCAATTGGTCAGAGCACCGCCCTGTCAAGGCGGAAGCTGCGGGTTCGAGCCCCGTCAGTCCCGAACTAGGGTTCAATGAATGGAGAAATTGATATTTCCTTTTTCCATGAAAAAAAGGGGCAGGGAGCAAGATCAAATACCCACAGGGCACCCTTACTTCACTTTTTTATTTTGCATCTCTCATTAAAGAGGGAGGGAGGGCATATAGGAATTTTTTTTTCACTACTCCCAATCGATAAAGAAAGACACACATACGATATGTGGATTAGTAGAATTTAGGATATTATATTACTCTATCTTTCTTTATGATGATACCATCCTCATCTTAATTTCCTATTCCACTCTTATGGAATAGAGTACCGGTATTTTACCGGAATCCTACATAAATCGTATTCCCTTTTTATTTCAGACCTCTTTTCCCCATCTCACTTCTACTGCTTATTTGGATGTCTATGTGACCCATAGAAAGTGAAAGTTGGTCATATAATACATACATAATTGTATGTATAACTATAAGAAAAAGGAAGGGAAATTGTATAAGATTAAGAAAGTATAAGATTAAGAAAGCTCGTGGGTTAGAGATATAGAAAAGAAAAAGTAGAAAAGGATTAAAAAAGAGGGAATTCCTAATCCAATCAAAAAACCCATTTTGGTCTTAGTGTGGATAGAGGATCTTCCTATGTTATACTATATAACTCTCATCCGTGAAATATAACTCTCATCCATGAATTGATTTGATAGATCCGATATTCATAATATTGAATTGATTCAGTATTATCAGAATGCAAGCCCTACCCTTGAATTTACAAGATACCCCTTTTTCCTCTCCATGGGATTACATCCCGAGTTATTGTGAAAATAAAAAATAAAGAGGTTATGGAAGTCAATATTCTCGCATTTATTGCTACTGCACTGTTCATTCTAGTTCCTACTTCTTTTTTACTTATTATTTATGTAAAAACAGTCAGCCAAAATAATTAATTGGAATTCCAATTAATCATTGAAGAAATTAAAAAGGGATTAAATAAAAAAAATCCAAGTCTTAAATGAAAGGATCTGGTTGGAATCTTAAAGTGTGGTAGAAAGAACTACATATAGTTTTTTCTACGACACTTTAGATTCTTTCTATTATATTATCTTTGAATCTACATAGAATAGATTAGTAGATTGAAATAGTTAAGTAGTCTAATTCAATTTCTTTTTTCATTGCATCCACTTAATTTCAATCAGGTCAAAATAAAAAAATCTAAGACAATTCTTGACCAAAGAATCCATGGAAGGAAAGAAAAATAATATGAAGAATAGACTATAGTAAAAAGTAAAAGGAAATGGAAAATGTGTGATATGCCGTGAATAGTTCCGTGGAAGAAAGTCTAATTTTCTTATGTATAGAACTTTTTTTAACCATTCGTCATTTCTAGTAGAAATTCTGAATTGGTATAATGGCTCTTTCTTACATTACAACTTACAATACAAGAGTTTCTTACAGGAGTGAAACAAAACTAAAGAAAAAGATTAAAGAATAACGTTTGACAAAATGATTAATGCAAAATGATCCATTAAAGAAAAGAATTGATACAACAATTTGATTACTTAATCAATTAGTAGTATCCCTAGAGTCCACTCCTTCCCCATACTACTAGTGAAAGAGAAAATGTAAAGACTACCATTAAAGCAGCCCAAGCGAGACTTACTATATCCATCTAAATTATGTCTCCTATTTCTATGAAGGGATTATTCTACTATTGATCAATAATCATAGTGGAATCAAGGGTACAGAGTCAAAAAGGGATTCCGCCCTAAGGCCATGGATCAATCAGTTCAAGGAATTTACTCCTAACAAATTCTTATAGGAATTCTGGTAGAATTAGAGAGCATTAAAAATACGAGATACTATAGCCCTTTTTTCCTTAAAAAAGAAAGAGTACGGGAATGATGTCCTGAATAGAAGAAGCGGGAATAGGAAGATTTTTTATTCCTTTTGTTACTCTTTTTTTTTTTTTTAAGCAAAGGACGCCCGAATATACCATAAAATTATCGATAGATAAATATTTATTGGATACCTACCTTACCTAATGTTTATTTTTGACCTAAACCCTGCAGCCTTGCTTTGTATCATTCTATGAAAGAATGAAGAGATTTTATCCATAATACAACTCCTAAATTGATTTTTGATCGACCTATTTAATCTGATTCTCGTTAGAATTAAGTAGTCCTTACTTTAGTGTATGTAGGTAACATAAGATGTACGATAAAAAAATGTATAATAATTAGTAAGTCTTGATATTCTTTCGTGGAGTCCCTTCTTGAATCTTAGATTGAAAAAAAAAAAGAATGCCCCTTAGGGACCTTTCTTTGGATACCAAGATTTCTGACATCTTATCCTCGTATTTTAAAATTATCAAATCGAATCTCAATTAAGAACCAATTCAAATTCATATAATAAAAGAATAAGGAAACACTACCTCACCCCTATTGATAACCATTTTGGCCACTACCGTCAAAACAAACCCTAACCCTAGTTTGAGGATAGAACTATGGTATGGTTTCTCTAAACCCAGTATCGGCAGGCCCAGTTACTCTCTTGCCCGAACTTATGCGAAGTAAAAATTTATCGAATTCGATCAGCACTATAAAAAAAACCTAAGTATTTTATTGATCAGGCGGCACCCAGATTTGAACTGGGGATAAAGGATTTGCAGTCCCCTGCCTTACCGCTTGGCCATGCCGCCAAAAAATCCGATCAAAAATCTAGAAAACAGCAAGTATTCATCCACGTTTTCTTACGAAAAGCCCCTTTTATTTTGAATATAATTCTACTTACTTTTTTCCAATCTTTTTCAAAAAATCTATTCCTGCTTTTTTTGATCCAGTTTCTATTATTCTCCTCGATAGATTCTATCTTAAAACATACATTGTTAACACAATAAAACTTCCCATTTCTTTCTATTGAGATGAAAAAGAAGAAAAAGTGGATTTCTATTCACAGGCTGCAAAATTCAGAATAAATTGGAACCGTTAACTAGAATTCTCTTTTTTTTATTGCAGTAGTGAACTACTCTTAAATCGGTATTATCTCCCCCCCCTTCAATGGCATAATAAAATATTATGGCTTTATGCTTAATCCGTGTATAGGTAAACTTTAGGTCCGAACAGCATTATTATCCAAAGATCCCCTTTATGTACATATCTCTATGGGGAATCATGCTTTAATTTTTCAAAGTATTAAATTAAATATCTTGAATAAAAAAAGGAAATTTGCTCTGATATAGAGTATAACCTGACTATCTTGGCGTACCCAAGTGAAATTACGATAAAAGAAAAGCATGGATATGGGGAGAGGTGGATAACTAGATTGGCATGTACTTAAAAAAGGGACTTACTTTATTTTAGAATTCCACAATGAAATACTGAATTTTCTAGCAATTATACTACTCCGATCCGAAATAAAAAAGAACCCTCAAATTATTTTGAGAAATTAAAGTAAGCACGCTATTCTAAATCGAAGTAAAGTCAAACTTTCTAGTATATTATATTACGGCTTTATTACATTCATAGAAAGGAGATAAAATGAGAAATCTTTGCCATCCAATCTGATTAGAATATCATAACATAAAGTATAAGTGGCAGAATTTTTTTTGTAGGAATGTTTTATCAATTCATTTTCATTTCATTTGTACCCCTGGCAAACTCGAACTTTCGTCCAAATGGTCTCTATTCATATGTATGAAATACATATATGAAATACGTATGTGGAGTTCCCTAGAATTTCATGTGATTCAGTAAACAGAATATAGATTCCATGATTGCTAGATCGATCCATAGGGATTGATGAAGAGTGAGCTGATAATGGAATTTTTCTTTGATAAACAGGAAACTTAAGATTAAGATGCTCCGGAATGGAAACGAGGGAATGTCCACAATACCCGGATTTAGTCAGATCCAATTCGAGGGATTTTGTAGGTTCATTAATCAAGCCTTGGCAGAAGAACTTGACAAGTTTCCAACAATTAAAGATCCAGATCACGAAATTGCATTTCAATTATTTGCGAAAGGATATCAACTGCTAGAACCCTCGATAAAAGAAAGAGATGCTGTGTATGAATCACTCACCTATTCTTCCGAATTATATGTATCTGCGAGATTAATTTTTGGTTTCGATGTGCAAAAGCAAACCATTTCTATCGGAAACATTCCTATAATGAATTCCTTAGGAACCTTTATTATAAATGGAATATACCGAATTGTGATCAATCAAATATTGCTAAGTCCTGGTATTTACTACCGCTCGGAATTAGATCATAAGGGAATTTCTATCTACACTGGCACTATAATATCAGATTGGGGGGGGAGATCGGAATTAGCAATTGATAAAAAAGAAAGGATATGGGCTCGCGTGAGTAGAAAACAAAAGATATCTATTCTAGTTCTATCATCAGCTATGGGTTCGAATCTAAGAGAAATTCTGGATAATGTTTCCTACCCTGAAATTTTCTTGTCTTTCCCGAATGCTAAAGAGAAGAAGAGGATTGAGTCAAAAGAAAAAGCTATTTTGGAGTTTTATCAACAATTTGCTTGTGTAGGTGGGGACCTGGTATTTTCGGAGTCCTTATGCGAGGAATTACAAAAGAAATTTTTTCAACAAAAATGTGAATTAGGAAGGATTGGTCGACGAAATATGAATCGGAGACTTAATCTTGATATTCCTCAGAACAATACATTCTTGTTACCACGAGATGTATTGGCCGCTACGGATCATTTGATTGGAATGAAATTTGGAACGGGTATACTTGACGATGACGATATGAATCACTTGAAAAATAAACGTATTCGTTCGGTTGCGGATCTGTTACAAGATCAATTCGGATTGGCTCTTGGTCGTTTACAACATGCAGTTCAAAAAACTATTCGTAGAGTATTCATACGTCAATCGAAACCGACTCCCCAAACTTTGGTAACTCCAACTTCAACTTCAATTTTATTAATAACTACTTATGAGACCTTTTTTGGCACATACCCGTTATCTCAAGTTTTTGATCAAACGAATCCATTGACACAAACTGTTCATGGGCGAAAAGTGAGTTGTTTAGGTCCTGGAGGGTTGACGGGGAGAACCGCAAGTTTTCGGAGCCGAGATATTCATCCGAGTCACTATGGGCGTATTTGTCCAATTGACACGTCTGAAGGAATCAATGTTGGACTTACTGGATCCTTAACAATTCATGCGAGAATTGATCACTTGTGGGGATCCATAGAGAGTCCGTTTTATGAAATATCTGCTGAGAAAGCAAAAGAAAAAAAAGAGAGACAGGTGGTTTATCTATCACCAAATAGAGATGAATATTATATGATAGCAGCAGGAAATTCTTTGTCCTTGAATCAAGGTATTCAGGAAGAACAGGTTGTTCCGGCTAGATACCGTCAAGAATTCTTGACTATTGCATGGGAACAGATTCATGTTAGAAGTATTTTTCCTTTCCAATATTTTTCTATTGGGGGTTCTCTCATTCCTTTTATTGAGCACAATGATGCGAATCGGGCTTTAATGAGTTCTAATATGCAGCGCCAAGCAGTTCCGCTTTCTCGGTCCGAGAAATGCATTGTTGGAACTGGATTGGAACGCCAAACAGCTCTAGATTCGAGGGTTTCCATTATAGCCGAACGCGAGGGAAAGATCATTTCTACTGATAGTCATAAGATACTTTTATCAAGTAGTGGGAAGACTATAAGTATTCCTTTAGTTAACCACCGTCGCTCTAACAAAAATACTTGTATGCACCAAAAACCCCGGGTTCCACGGGGTAAATCCATTAAAAAAGGACAAATTTTAGCAGAAGGAGCTGCTACAATTGGGGGCGAACTTGCTTTAGGAAAAAACGTATTAGTAGCTTATATGCCATGGGAAGGTTACAATTTTGAAGACGCAGTACTAATTAGCGAACGTTTGGTATATGAAGATATTTATACCTCTTTTCACATCCGGAAATATGAAATTCAGACGGATACGACAAGCCAGGGCTCCGCTGAAAAAATCACTAAAGAAATACCACATCTAGAAGAACATTTACTCCGCAATTTGGACAGAAATGGAGTTGTTAGGTTGGGATCCTGGGTAGAAACTGGTGATATTTTAGTAGGTAAATTAACGCCTCAGATAGCGAGCGAATCATCTTATATCGCGGAAGCTGGATTATTACGGGCCATATTTGGCCTTGAGGTTTCCACTTCAAAAGAAACTTCTCTGAAATTACCTATAGGTGGAAGAGGGCGCGTTATCGATGTGAAATGGATCCAAAGGGACCCGCTCGACATAATGGTTCGTGTATATATTTTACAGAAACGTGAAATCAAAGTTGGGGATAAAGTAGCCGGAAGACATGGGAATAAAGGGATCATTTCCAAAATTTTGCCTAGGCAAGATATGCCCTATTTGCAAGATGGAACACCCGTTGATATGGTCTTCAATCCCTTAGGAGTACCCTCCCGAATGAATGTGGGACAAATATTTGAAAGCTCGCTCGGATTAGCGGGGGATCTGCTAAAGAAACATTATAGAATAGCACCCTTTGATGAGAGATATGAGCAAGAGGCTTCAAGAAAACTTGTGTTTTCAGAATTATATGAAGCCAGTAAAGAAACAAAAAATCCATGGGTATTTGAACCCGAGTACCCGGGAAAAAGCAGAATATTTGATGGAAGAACAGGCGACCCCTTTGAGCAACCTGTTCTAATAGGGAAGTCCTATATCTTAAAATTAATTCATCAAGTTGATGAGAAAATTCATGGGCGTTCTACTGGGCCCTACTCACTTGTTACACAACAACCGGTTAGAGGAAGAGCCAAGCAAGGGGGACAACGAGTAGGAGAAATGGAAGTTTGGGCTTTAGAAGGATTTGGTGTTGCTCATATTTTACAAGAGATACTTACTTATAAATCTGACCATCTTATAGCTCGCCAAGAAATACTTAATGCTACGATCTGGGGAAAAAGAATACCTAATCATGAGGATCCTCCAGAATCTTTTCGAGTGCTCGTTCGAGAACTACGATCTTTGGCTCTAGAACTGAATCATTTCCTTGTATCTGAAAAGAACTTCCAGGTTAATAGGGAGGAAGTTTGATCGGAATAAATATAAATTCTTTTCTTATTTCTATTTTATGATTGACCAATATAAACATCAACAACTTCAAATTGGACTCGTTTCCCCTCAACAAATAAAGGCTTGGGCTAACAAAAACCTACCTAATGGAGAAGTCGTTGGCGAAGTCACAAGGCCCTCTACTTTTCATTATAAAACCGATAAACCAGAAAAAGATGGATTGTTTTGCGAAAGAATCTTTGGACCCATAAAAAGCGGGATTTGCGCTTGTGGCAATTCTCGAGCGAGCGGAGCTGAAAACGAAGACGAAAGATTTTGCCAAAAATGCGGGGTCGAATTTGTGGATTCTCGGATACGAAGATATCAAATGGGATACATCAAACTCGCATGTCCCGTGACTCATGTGTGGTATTTGAAAGGTCTTCCTAGTTATATCGCGAATCTTTTAGATAAACCTCTTAAGAAGTTGGAGGGCCTAGTATACGGCGATTTCTCTTTTGCTAGGCCCAGCACTAAAAAACCCACTTTTTTACGATTACGAGGTTTATTCGAAGAGGAAATTGCATCCTGTAACCACAGCATTTCTCCCTTTTTTTCTACCCCAGGCTTTGCAACATTTCGAAATCGGGAAATTGCGACAGGAGCAGGTGCTATTAGAGAACAATTAGCAGATTTGGATTTGCGAATTATTATAGAGAATTCTTTGGTCGAATGGAAGGAATTAGAAGACGAGGGGTATAGTGGAGATGAGTGGGAAGATAGAAAAAGACGAATAAGAAAAGTTTTTTTGATTAGACGCATGCAATTGGCGAAACATTTTATTCAAACAAATGTAGAACCAGAATGGATGGTTTTGTGCTTATTACCGGTTCTTCCTCCCGAATTGAGACCTATTGTTTATAGGTCTGGAGATAAAGTAGTGACTTCAGACATTAATGAACTTTATAAGAGAGTTATCCGTCGGAACAACAATCTTGCCTATCTATTAAAAAGAAGTGAATTAGCGCCAGCAGATTTAGTAATGTGCCAGGAAAAATTGGTACAAGAAGCCGTGGATACACTTCTTGATAGTGGGTCCCGCGGGCAACCGACGAGGGATGGTCACAATAAAGTATACAAATCACTTTCAGATGTAATTGAAGGTAAAGAGGGAAGGTTTCGCGAGACTCTGCTTGGGAAACGGGTCGATTACTCGGGGCGTTCTGTCATTGTTGTGGGTCCTTCGCTTTCATTACATCAATGTGGATTACCTCTAGAGATAGCAATAAAGCTTTTTCAGCTATTTGTAATTCGCGATTTAATCACGAAACGCGCCACTTCTAATGTAAGGATTGCTAAAAGGAAAATTTGGGAAAAAGAACCCATTGTATGGGAAATACTTCAAGAAGTTATGCGGGGACATCCTGTACTGTTAAATAGAGCACCTACCCTGCATAGATTAGGCATACAGGCCTTTCAACCCACTTTAGTAGAGGGGCGTACTATTTCTTTACACCCATTAGTGTGTAAGGGTTTCAATGCGGACTTTGATGGAGATCAAATGGCTGTTCATCTACCTTTATCCTTGGAAGCTCAGGCAGAAGCCCGTTTACTTATGTTTTCTCATATGAATCTCTTATCTCCCGCTATTGGGGATCCTATTTGCGTACCAACCCAAGACATGCTTATCGGGCTTTATGTATTAACGATTGGAAAGCGTCGAGGTATTTGTGCAAATAGATATAATAGTTGCAGAAACTACCCAAATCTAAAAGTAAATTACAATAATAATAATAATTTTAAATATAGGAAAGATAAAGAACCCCATTTTTCTAGTTCTTATGATGCACTGGGAGCTTATAGACAAAAACTAATCAGTTTAGATAGTCCCTTGTGGCTACGATGGAACCTGGATCAACGCGTCATTGGGTCAAGAGAAGTTCCGATTGAAGTTCAATATGAATCTTTGGGGACTTATCATGAGATTTATGCCCACTATCTAATAATGGGAAATAGAAAAAAAGAAATTCGTTCGATATACATTCGAACCACTCTTGGTCATATTTCTTTTTATAGAGAAATAGAGGAAGCCATACAAGGATTTAGTCAGGCCTATTCATACACTACCTAAACAAGAAAGTTAGATTCGGCGATGCCCCTCCCCTTTCGGGGGGCATTCCGATTTCCCTAGTATCATCATTATTTGCCACGCGAATCCAGATTGAGATTGAGGCAATTAAGTTAATTAAATTTTCGAATCACTGACTCAGGCCCATTGTCGAATCCTACTCAGCAATTGTCGAATCCTACTCAGCCGAAAAGGGGGTACTTATGTATGGCGGAACGGGCCAATCTGGTCTTTCATAATAAAGAGATAGACGGAACTGGTATGAAACGACTTATTAGCAGATTAATAGATCATTTTGGAATGGGATATACATCCCATATACTGGATCAACTAAAGACTCTGGGCTTCCATCAAGCCACTACTACATCGATTTCGTTAGGAATCGAGGATCTTTTAACAATACCCTCTAAGGGATGGTTAGTCCAAGACGCGGAACAACAGAGTTTTCTTTTGGAGAAACACTATTATTATGGGGCTGTACACGCGGTAGAAAAATTACGCCAATCTGTTGAGATATGGTATGCGACAAGTGAATATTTGAAACAAGAAATGAATTCAAATTTTCGGATAACGGATCCTTCTAATCCAGTCTATCTAATGTCTTTTTCAGGAGCCAGAGGAAATGCATCTCAAGTACACCAATTAGTAGGTATGAGAGGATTAATGTCGGACCCTCAAGGACAAATGATTGATTTACCTATTCAAAGCAATTTACGCGAGGGACTTTCTTTGACAGAATATATAATTTCCTGCTATGGAGCCCGCAAAGGGGTTGTAGATACTGCTGTGCGAACAGCAGATGCTGGATATCTTACACGTAGACTTGTTGAAGTAGTTCAACATATTATTGTGCGTAGAAGAGATTGTGGTACTATCCGAGGTATTTCTGTAAGTCCTCAAAATGGGATGACGGAAAAACTTTTTGTCCAAACACTAATTGGTCGTGTATTAGCAGACGATATATATATCGGTTCACGATGCATTGCCGCGCGAAATCAAGATATTGGAATTGGATTAGTCAATCGATTCATAACTGCCTTTCGAGCACAACCATTTCGAGCACAACCAATATATATTAGAACCCCCTTTACTTGCCGAAGCACTTCTTGGATCTGTCAATTATGCTATGGCCGGAGTCCTACTCATAGTGATCTGGTCGAATTGGGAGAAGCCGTAGGTATTATTGCAGGTCAATCAATTGGGGAGCCAGGGACTCAACTAACATTAAGAACTTTTCATACTGGCGGAGTATTCACAGGGGGTACTGCCGACCTTGTACGATCCCCTTCGAATGGAAAAATAAAATTCAATGAGAATTTGGTTCACCCCACACGTACCCGTCATGGGCAGCCTGCTTTTCTATGTTATATAGACTTGCATGTAACTATTCAGAGTCAAGATATTCTATATAGTGTGAATATTCCCTCAAAAAGCTTGATTCTAGTGCAAAATGATCAATATGTAAAATCCGAACAAGTAATTGCGGAGATTCGTGCCGGAACGTCCACTTTACATTTTAAAGAAAGGGTACAAAAGCATATTTATTCTGAATCAGACGGCGAAATGCACTGGAGTACTGATGTTTACCATGCGCCCGAATATCAATATGGTAATCTTCGCCGATTACCAAAAACAAGCCATTTATGGATATTGTCAGTAAGTATGTGCAGATCCAGTATAGCGTCTTTTTCACTCCACAAGGATCAAGATCAAATGAATACTTATGGTAAAAAAGATAGGGAAATTCTTGATTATTCAACGTCGGATCGAATCATGTCCAATGGCCATTGGAATTTTATCTATCCTTCTATTTTTCAAGATAATTCAGATTTGTTGGCGAAAAAGCGAAGAAATAGGTTCGTCATTCCATTACAATATCATCAAGAACAAGAGAAAGAACTAATATCCTGTTTTGGGATTTCGATTGAAATCCCCCTTATGGGTGTTTTACGTAGAAATACTATTTTTGCTTATTTTGACGATCCCCGATACAGAAAAGATAAAAAGGGTTCAGGAATTGTTAAATTTAGATATAGGACCCTAGAAGAAGAATATAGGACTCGAGCGGAAGACTCAGAAGAGGAATATGAGACCCTAGAAGACGAATACAGGACCCGAGAGGACGAATATGAATATGAAACCCTAGAAGAATCTAAATATGGAATCCTAGAAGACGAATACGAATATGAAACCCTAGAAGACGAATATGGGAGCCCAGAAAACGAATATGGGAACCCAGAGAACGAATATAGGACTTTAGAGAAAGACTCAGAAGAGGAATATGGGAGCCCAGAGAGCAAATATAGGACCCAAGAGGACGAATATGGAACTCTAGAGGAAGACTCAGAAGACGAATATGGCAGCCCCGGGGAAAGCGCAGAGGAAAAATATGGTACTTTAGAGGAAGACTCAGAAGAAGATTCAGAGGACGAATACGAGAGCCCAGAGGAAGATTCCATCTTAAAAAAAGAGGGTTTGATTGAGCATCGAGGAACAAAAGAATTTAGTCTAAAATACCAAAAAGAAGTAGATCGGTTTTTTTTCATTCTTCAAGAACTTCATATCTTGCCGAGATCTTCATCCCTAAAGATACTTGACAATAGTATTATTGGAGTGAATACACAACTCACAAAAAATACAAGAAGTCGACTAGGCGGACTGGTCCGAGTGAAGAGAAAAAAAAGCCATACGGAACTCAAAATATTTTCCGGAGATATTCATTTTCCTGAAGAGGCGGATAAGATATTAGGTGGCTGTTTGATACCGCCAGAAAGACAAAAAAAAGATTCTAAGGAATCAAAAAAAAGGAAAAATTGGGTCTATGTTCAACGGAAAAAAATTCTCAAGAGCAAGGAAAAGTATTTTGTTTCCGTTCGCCCTACAGTGGCATATGAAATGGACGAAGGAAGAAATTTAGCAACACTTTTCCCGCAGGATCTCTTGCAAGAAGAAAATAATCTCCAAATTCGACTTGTCAATTTTATTTCTCATGAAAATAGCAAGTTAACTCAAAGAATTTATCACACAAATAGTCAATTTGTTAGAACTTGCTTAGTAGTGAATTGGGAACAAGAAGAAAAAGAAAAGGCTGGTGCTTCCCTTGTTGAGGTAAGAGCAAATGATCTTATTCGCGATTTCCTAAGAATTGAGTTAGTCAAGTCCACTATTTCGTATACACGAAAAAGGTATGGTAGGACAAGTGCAGGACCGATTCCCCATAATAGGTTAGATCGCGCCAATATCAATTCTTTTTATTCCAAGGCGAAGATTGAATCACTTAGCCAACATCCAGAAGCTATTGGCACTTTGTTGAATCGAAATAAAGAATACCACTCTTTGATGATTTTGTCGGCATCCAACTGTTCTCGAATTGGTTTATTCAAGAATTCAAAACATCCCAATGCGATAAAAGAATGGAATCCTAGAATTCCTATTCGAGAAATTTTTGGGCCCTTAGGCGCTATTGTAGCTAGTATATCGCATTTTTCTTCATCTTACTATTTACTAACGCATAATAAAATCCTGTTAAAAAAATATTTGTTCGTTGACAATTTAAAACAAACCTTCCAAGTACTTCAAGAACTTAAATACTCTTTAATAGATGAAAATAAAAGGATTTCTAATTTCGATAGTAACATAATGTTGGATCCATTCCTTTTGAATTGTCACTTTGTCCATCATGATTCTTGGGAAGAGACATTGGCAATAATTCACCTTGGACAATTTATTTGTGAAAATGTATGTCTATTTAAATCGCACATAAAAAAATCCGGTCAAATTTTCATTGTAAATATGAATTCCTTTGTTATAAGAGCAGCTAAACCTTATTTGGCCACTACAGGAGCAACTGTTAATGGTCATTATGGAGAAATCCTTTACAAGGGAGATAGGTTAGTTACGTTTATATATGAAAAATCGAGATCTAGTGACATAACGCAAGGTCTTCCAAAAGTGGAACAAATCTTTGAAGCGCGTTCAATTGATTCATTATCCCCGAATCTCGAAAGGAGAATTGAGGATTGGAATGAGCGTATACCAAGAATTCTTGGGGTCCCTTGGGGATTCTTGATTGGAGCTGAGCTAACCATAGCCCAAAGTCGTATCTCTTTGGTTAATAAAATCCAAAAGGTTTATCGATCCCAAGGGGTACAGATCCATAATAGACATATAGAGATTATTATACGCCAAGTAACATCAAAAGTGCGGGTTTCCGAAGATGGAATGTCTAATGTTTTTTCGCCTGGGGAATTAATCGGACTATTGCGAGCGGAACGAGCAGGACGAGCTTTGGATGAATCGATCTATTATCGGGCAATCTTATTGGGAATAACAAGGGCTTCCCTGAATACCCAAAGTTTCATATCTGAAGCAAGTTTTCAAGAAACTGCTCGAGTTTTAGCAAAAGCTGCCCTACGAGGTCGCATTGATTGGTTGAAAGGCTTGAAAGAAAACGTAGTTCTGGGGGGGATTATACCTGTTGGTACCGGATTCCAAAAATTTGTGCATCGTTCCCCACAAGACAAGAACCTTTATTTCGAAATAAAAAAAAAAAATCTATTCGCGTCGGAAATGAGAGATTTTTTGTTTCTCCATACAGAATTAGTTTCTTCAGATTCTGACGTAACAAACAATTTTTATGAGACATAAGAACCCCCATAAAAATATTTTTTACTTTACTAGACTTTTGAACTTAGAACACTAACAGGTCAAATTTTAGATTTTTAAGATTTTTATTTTAATAAGTAAAACAAGTCAGTTAATTCATTAAGGTGGTTATGTTTATACCATGTATCAATGGCCAACTCTTATCTTAGTACAAGGTTCTCTCGGAACAATTATTATTTATTTCAAGCTATTTCGGATCTTTCTTAATCTTCAAAAAGAACTAAATTCCGTAATGGAATGGTAGGATTAAAAAAAAGGAAGTGTGGAAAAAATGACAAGAAGATATTGGAACATTAATTTGAAAGAGATGATAGAAGCAGGAGTTCATTTTGGTCATGGTATTAAGAAATGGAATCCTAAAATGGCCCCTTACATTTCGGCAAAGCGTAAAGGTACTCATATTATAAATCTCGCTAGAACGGCTCGTTTTTTATCAGAAGCTTGTGATTTAGTTTTTGATGCAGCAAGTCAGGGAAAAAGTTTCTTAATTGTTGGTACCAAAAAAAGAGCAACAGATTTAGTAGCATCAGCTGCAATAAGGGCTCGTTGTCATTATGTTAATAAAAAGTGGTTCAGTGGTATGTTAACGAATTGGTCGATTACGAAAACTAGACTTTCTCAATTTAGAGACTTAAGAGCAGAAGAAAAAATGGGAAAATTCCACCATCTCCCAAAAAGAGATGTGGCAATCTTGAAGAGAAAATTATCTACTTTGCAAAGGTATCTCGGCGGGATCAAATATATGACGAGATTGCCAGACATTGTGATCGTCCTTGATCAGCAAAAAGAGTATATAGCTCTTCGGGAATGTGCCATTTTGGGGATTCCTACTATTTCTTTAGTCGATACAAATTGTGACCCGGATCTCGCGAATATATCGATTCCAGCCAACGATGACACTATGACTTCAATTCGATTGATTCTTAACAAATTAGTATTTTCAATTTGTGAGGGCCGTTCTCTCTATATAAGAAATCGTTGATTAAGAATATATAGTGAATTCTTGGGCAACTGCGTAAATTTATGGAATCACTTACTTTACTATATCTTTTTTTTTGCATAGAATTTTTTTTGCATAGAAAAAAGAAGGGGAATATTGATATATATTAGAGGGTATTGATATATATTATGATCTGATGTGCTTTCTTGGTATCCTAAATATAAGATTAATACTTCAAGTTGCTGAGTTGAGAAAGAGATGGTTGAATCAAAAGAATTCCTTTTTTGAAGTTCAATTTTTATCAGAGGACAATATGAATATTATACCTTGTTCCATTAAAACACTCAAGGGGTTATACGATATATCGGGTGTAGAAGTAGGCCAACACTTCTATTGGCAAATAGGAGGTTTCCAAATTCATGCCCAAGTACTCATCACTTCTTGGGTCGTAATTACTATCTTGCTAGGTTCAGTTGTCATAGCTGTTCGGAATCCACAAACCATCCCGACCGACGGTCAGAATTTTTTTGAATATGTCCTTGAGTTTATTCGAGACTTGAGCAAAACTCAGATTGGAGAAGAATATGGTCCCTGGGTTCCCTTTATTGGAACTATGTTCCTTTTTATTTTTGTTTCGAATTGGTCGGGTGCTCTTTTACCTTGGAAAATTATAGAGTTACCCCATGGGGAATTAGCAGCGCCCACGAATGATATAAATACTACTGTTGCTTTAGCTTTACTCACGTCAGCGGCATATTTTTATGGCTGGTCTTAGCAAAAAAGGATTGAGCTATTTCGAGAAATATATTAAACCAACTCCAATCCTTTTACCAATTAACATCCTAGAAGATTTCACAAAACCATTATCGCTTAGCTTTCGACTTTTCGGGAATATATTGGCGGATGAATTAGTCGTTGTTGTTCTTGTTTCTTTAGTCCCCTTAGTAATCCCTATACCGGTCATGTTTCTTGGATTATTTACAAGCGGTATTCAAGCTCTTATTTTTGCAACATTAGCCGCAGCCTATATAGGTGAATCCATGGAGGGTCATCATTGAATTGACTCTTTTTGGAAATAGTATTTTTTTTTTTTGCAGCTTAGCTCAATTCATGCATGGTTCCAGATAATCTGCTTGGTTGCAAAAAAATAGTTAGAAATGCGTATGAATATATAGCCTAGAGTTGTAGGAGAGAGAATAGAATAGACTATATTATGGAATTTTCAAAGTATATATGCATTAAGGAGGGTGGAGTCAGGCTAGATCTATACTATAATATCCTTAATGTCTATAAGTGGAGTCCTCTTTTATGCAGGTTTCCACTTTAAGCAATGATTTTAGAATCCGATTCAATAGAAAATGAGAAAATATGCAAACAAAATAGAAGAAACAAATGTATATATATAGGATATTATATTATATATTCCTAGGTTAGATTCATTATCTAATCCGATATATGGATATGGAATTCCCTTCTATGTAGTTCGGACAATTCACATTATCATTTCAATTTGATTTCAATTTGTACTTTTTAGTTACTTTACTTCTCCCCAATAGAGCTTAGAAGTAAGAATTTATTGGTTGATTGTATCCTTAACCATTTCTTTTTTTTGACACGAGGAACTACTCACCATGAATCCACTAATTGCTGCTGCTTCTGTTATTGCTGCTGGATTGGCCGTAGGGCTTGCTTCTATTGGACCTGGAGTTGGTCAAGGTACTGCTGCAGGACAAGCTGTAGAAGGTATTGCGAGACAGCCAGAAGCAGAAGGTAAAATACGAGGTACTTTATTGCTTAGTCTAGCTTTTATGGAAGCTTTAACAATTTATGGACTAGTTGTGGCACTAGCGCTTTTATTTGCGAACCCTTTTGTTTAATCTTAA
>NW_028259589.1:0-32629 GCF_056163025.1 Triticum urartu | reverse complement strand
GAAGATCATAACATGAGCGATTCGGCAGATTTGGATTCCTTTCCTATATATCCACTCATGTGGTACTTCATCATATGATTCATATAAGATCCATCTGTCTAGAGATCGTCATATACATCTAGAAAGCCGTATGCTTTGGAAGAAGCTTGTACAGTTTGGGAAGGGGTTTTTTGAGAGAAAAGAAGAATCTACTTCAACCGATATGCCCTTAGGCACGGCCATGCATAACATAGAAATCACACGTGGAAGGGGTGGGCAATTAGCTAGAGCAGCAGGTGCTGTAGCGAAACTCATTGCAAAAGAGGGTAAATCGGCCACTTTAAGATTACCATCTGGGGAGGTCCGTTTAGTATCCCAAAACTGCTTAGCAACAGTCGGACAAGTGGGTAATGTTGGGGTGAACCAAAAAAGTTTGGGTAGAGCCGGATCTAAGTGTTGGCTAGGTAAACGCCCCGTAGTAAGAGGGGTAGTTATGAACCCTGTGGACCACCCCCATGGGGGCGGTGAAGGGAAAGCTCCCATTGGTAGAAAAAAACCCACAACCCCTTGGGGTTATCCTGCGCTTGGAAGAAGAACTAGGAAAAGGAAAAAATATAGCGATAGTTTTATTCTTCGTCGCCGTAAGTAAATACGTAACTAGGAATATGGAAAATTGCATTTTTGGAATTTGCAATAATGCGATGGGCGAACGACGGGAATTGAACCCGCGCATGGTGGATTCACAATCCACTGCCTTGATCCACTTGGCTACATCCGCCCCTTATCCAGCTAAAGGATTTTTTTCTTTTTTCCATTGATCATTATTCTATTTATTCTGACCTCCGTACTTCGATCGAGATATTGGACATAGAATGCCACTCTTTAAAAAGGAAAAAAGGAGTAATCAGCTGTGACACGAAAAAAAAACGAATCCTTTTGTAGCTCATCATTTATTGGCAAAGATAGAAAAGGTCAATATGAAGGAGGAGAAAGAAACAATAGTAACGTGGTCCCGGGCATCTAGCATTCTACCCACAATGGTTGGCCATACAATCGCGATTCATAATGGAAAGGAACATATACCTATTTACATAACAAATCCTATGGTAGGTCGCAAATTGGGGGAATTCGTGCCTACTCGGCATTTCACGAGTTATGAAAATGCAAGAAAGGATACTAAATCTCGTCGTTAACTGAATTCTGAATAGAAAGATTAAGAAGAAAAAAAGATTCAAAATAAAGACAGAAATACCCAATATCTTGCTAGAACAAGATATTGGGTATTTCTGTCTTCAAAAATTCTTATATGTTAGCAGAAAAACCTTATCCATTAATAGATGGAACTTCAACAGCAGCTAAGTCTAGAGGGAAGTTGTGAGCATTACGTTCGTGCATTACTTCCATACCAAGGTTAGCACGGTTGATGATATCAGCCCAAGTATTAATAACGCGACCTTGACTATCAACTACAGATTGGTTGAAATTGAAACCATTTAGGTTGAAAGCCATAGTACTAATACCTAAAGCAGTGAACCAGATTCCTACTACAGGCCAAGCAGCCAAGAAGAAGTGTAAAGAACGAGAGTTGTTGAAACTAGCATATTGGAAGATTAATCGGCCAAAATAACCATGAGCAGCCACAATATTATAAGTTTCTTCCTCTTGACCAAATTTGTAACCCTCATTAGCGGATTCATTTTCAGTAGTTTCCCTGATCAAACTAGAGGTTACCAAGGAACCATGCATAGCACTGAATAGGGAACCGCCGAATACACCAGCTACACCTAACATGTGGAATGGATGCATAAGGATGTTGTGCTCTGCCTGGAATACAATCATAAAGTTGAAAGTACCAGAGATTCCTAAAGGCATACCATCAGAAAAGCTTCCTTGACCAATAGGGTAAATCAAGAAAACAGCAGTAGCAGCTGCAACAGGAGCTGAATATGCAACAGCAATCCAAGGACGCATACCCAGACGGAAACTAAGTTCCCACTCACGACCCATATAACAAGCTACACCAAGTAAGAAGTGTAGAACAATTAGCTCATAAGGACCACCATTGTATAACCACTCATCAACAGATGCAGCTTCCCAAATTGGGTAAAAGTGCAATCCGATCGCCGCAGAAGTAGGGATAATAGCACCAGAGATAATATTGTTTCCATAAAGTAAAGAACCAGAAACAGGCTCACGAATACCATCAATATCTACTGGAGGGGCAGCGATGAAGGCGATAATAAATACAGAAGTTGCGGTCAATAAGGTAGGGATCATCAAAACACCGAACCATCCGATGTAAAGACGATTTTCAGTGCTAGTTATCCAGTTGCAGAAGCGACCCCACAGGCTTGTACTTTCGCGTCTCTCTAAAATTGCAGTCATGGTAAGATCTTGGTTTATTCAAATTGCAAGGACTCCCAAGCACACGTATTAACTAGAATATAGATAATAGAAGGCTTGTTATTTAACAGTATAACATAGACTATATACCAATGTCAACCAAGTCAGCCCAAAGATTAGCTATCCATATAACTAAATTAACCAAACCAATAATTTTGTATTTGTAAATGAAGTGAGTCAAAGTGAAAAACTTTGATGGGTCTTTTCTATATGGGTTGCCCGGGACTCGAACCCGGAACTAGTCGGATGGAGTAGATAATTCTTCCTTGTTACAATAGAGAAAAATCCCTCCCCAAATCGTGCTTGCATTTTTCATTGCACACGACTTTCCCTATGTAGAAATAGCCAATTTCTATTCCAAAGAGGAAGTTCTACTAATTTTTTTAATTAGTAAGTTGATTCACCTACTCTTTATTATAATAAAAAGAACATTTCAGAATGAAAAATAGAAAAGTTTTTTCTTGATCATTTATCAACCCTTTCCTGTTTCTTAATTTCGTCTAATGATTAATTAAGAGGGTTGACCAGGTCATTGATACGTATAATATCCAAATACCAAATACGCTCAGTGTGTGATCCACAGAAAGAAAAAAGAGTTGTTTTGGTGAACATCAAAGAAAAAACTTGCTCTTCTTCCATAAAAAATTCTTCTAAAAATGCCGAACCCAATCGTTGCATAAAAGTTCGTACCGTGCTTTTATGTTTACGAGCTAAAGTTCTAGCACATGAAAGTCGAAGTATATACTTTAGTCGATACAAAGTCCGTTTTTTCGAAGATCCACTATGATAATGAAAAAGATTTCTACATATCCGACCAAATCGATCAAGAATATCCCAATCTGATAAATCTGTCCAAATGGGTTTACTAATAGGATGCCCCGATCCAGTACAAAATTGAGCTTTTGATAAGTATCCTATGAGGAGAGTAGCGGGGACTATGGTATCGAATTTTTTCATTCGAGTATCTATTAGAAATGAATTCTCCAGCATTTGATTCCTTACTAACAAAGAACTTTTTTGTACACTTGAAAGGTACCCCATAAAATCGAAGCAAGAGTTTGCTAATTGGTTTATATGGATTCTTCGCGGCTGAGTCCAAAAACAGAAATAATATTGCCAGAAATTGATAAGGTAGCATTTCCATTTCTTCTTCAAAAAAAAAGTGCCTTTTGATGCAAGAATTGCCTTTCCTTGATATCGAACATAATGCATAAGAGGATCCATAAAGAACCATAGGGTTTTCCGAGAAAAACCAGGGTACATTATCCCAAAATGTTCCATCTTCCTAGAAAAGTGGATTCGTTCCAGAAAAGTTCCAGAAGATGCTAATGGTAAGCAAGAAGATTGTTTACGAAGAAACAACAAAAAAAATTCATATTCTGATACATAAGAGTTATATAGGAATTGAAATAGTCTTTTATTTTCTTTTTGAAAAAAAAAAAATGGATTTCATTGAAGTAATAAAACTATTCCAATTCGAATAATAGTTGAGAAAGAATCGCAATAAATGCAAAGATGGAACATCTTGGATACGGTATTGAAGGAGTTGAACCAGGATTTCCAAATGGATAGGATAGGGTATTTCTATATGTGATAGATAATCCAAATGCAAAAATTTGTCTTCTAAAAAGGGAAATATTGAATGAATAGAGCGTAAATTCTGAAACTTTGGTATTTCTTTTTCTTTCAGACAAAAAAATTCCCGTAGCGAGAATGGGATTTCCACAACGATCGCAAACCCTTCAGATAGAATCTGAGAATAAAACTCAGAATAAAAATAATTTTTGTAATCCAATAATCGATCTTGGTTAGGATGATTAACCGAGTTATCCAAAAAATTCTGCTGATACATTCGAATAATTAAACGTTTCACAAGTAGTGAACTAAATTTCTTGTTATTACAACTAACAACTATTTCCACAGGTTCAGAACCATTTAATCCATAATGGTGGGCAAATGCATAAATATATTCCTGAAAGAGAAGTGGGTAGACAAAGTATTGTTGACGAGATTTATGTTTTTCTGAATACCCTTCGAATTTTTCCATTTGTATTTCTACTTGAATCAGAGAGAAGAAGCATTTCTCGGTTTATCGAATGATGATACATAGTGCAATATGGTCAGAACAGGGTGTTGCATTTTTAATACAAACCCTGGAAAGAAAGGGAGTCTAATCCACAGATCTTTTTCTGCTCCTTTTCTACCCAATTAGTTTATGTTTGTTCTAATTAAAAAAAAAGAACAGAACAAGTTTTTTATTTTTGCAGGCCAATCGCTCTTTTGACTTTGGAATACAGCCTCTTTATCAATATACTGCTTCTTTTACACATTCAATCCATAACATCCCTTATTCAATCCATAATCAAGAATAATTAGGATTTCTAAAAAAAAAAAGAAAAAATAAAGGGTCCACTCATAGGAAAACCCAACCTTTCCCCGCATCCGGCACTAATCTATTTTTAACGTCTAATTAGAGCGGGGAATCATTCCAATTAGGAAGTTCAGCTCGTTGCTTTTTATTTTACCAGAATTGGAGCCAGGCTCTATCCATTTATTCATTAGACCCAGAAAATCGTAATTTTGGATTCCATTCAAAAAAGATTGATTTTATTACGACATGCTATTTTTTCCATTCATTACCTTTGAGGATCAGTCGTGGTCTTCTAGACTCTACCAAGAGTCTGGACGAATTTGTTGTTTCATCCAAATGTGTAAAAGATCATAGTCGCACTTAAAAGCCGAGTACTCTACCATTGAGTTAGCAACCCAGATAAAAAAAGGATCTTAGATACGATCGAAATCCAAAAATCAATGGAATTACACCGCGCGCTTCTGTCAAAACATTGAACTAGCAAGACATCAAAAGATTTTTTTTATCGACCATGAAAAACACTCAAATGCCAAAACGAACAGGTCCGGTGAAATTCCACTAAAGTAAAGTTAAAAAAAGAGCGACCCTAATCACGATGGCCAAATTCTCCTTATTTTTAGCGATTTTTATTAACAAAAAATATATATTATAAAAAATATATATTATATTGTATGAGAATACATGCAAGAGGAACACCCTTATCATTTGAGCGAAGTGTAGGCGGAAAAATTGAATATGGAGTGAGGATAAAGAGACCCATCTATCTACAAATTCTATTTGTTCAATAGACCTTTGTCAATGGAAATACAATGGTAAGAAAACAAATTAGATAGAAAAAGTAAATAAAATAGGGGCTTATGTTGGATTGGCACGATATAATATAAATCCAAATAGGATTAAAAAAGAGGTAAATTGTGTCTAAATAATTAGACAACTAGGAATACTAATAATCTTCTCCTATCCTATTTTTTGATTCATTTAGTTCTTCAATTAACTCAAAGTTCTTTCTTTTTCTTTAAAGAATTCTGCCTTCCTTAAAATATCATAAACAGTTCTTGTTGGTTGAGCACCCTTTTCAAGGAAATAGAGAATAGCTGGAACATTTAAACAAGTTTGATTCTTTATCGGATCATAAAAACCTACTTTTTGAAGATCTCTTCCTTCTCTTCGAGATCGAACATCAATTGCAACGATTCGATAGACAGCTTATTGGGATAGATGTAGATAAACAACGCCCCCCCCTAGAAACGTATATGAGGTTTTCTCCTCATACGGCTCGAGAAAATGATTCGAATTTCTGTCGATAATAATAGAAATTAGACTATGACGTGCATTAATTTCCTTACAGAAAAAACAAATTTCATTTATACTCATGACTCAAGTGGGCTAATTTTGCCTGACAAACTTCGAAGGCAAAATCCTTCCAAAATTTTTGAGTCGTCTTTAAACTCTTTTCTTTGTCTCATTTCGAACGAATTGACTTTTATTCCTTATTCTAATCCAACTCTGTTGTTGAGACAATTGAAAATTGTGTTTACTTGTTCTGGAATCCTTTATCTTTGATTTGTGAAATCCTTGGGTTTAGACATTACTTCGGGAATTCCTATTTTTTTCTTTCAAAAGAGTAGCAACATACCCTTTTTTCTTATTTCCTTCGATAAAGCATTTATCTCTTCTATAGAAATCTAATAAGAGGGATTGATTCTGATATACTTTTATTGGACTTTCTTCTTATTTTAACCTTTCGATTTATTTCTATATTAAGGATAGACTGACAAAGTTGGCCTAATTTATTAGTTTTCACTAACCCTAGATTCTTTCCCTTGATAAAAAAAATTCTGTCCTCTCGAGCTCCATCGTGTACTATGTTACTTAAACCCAGCGCAAATTTGGTTCGGAACGAATAGAACAGGCTATGTCGAGCCAAGAGCATTTTCATTACTATGGAAAATGATGGATAGCAAAATCCACAATCGATCATGTCCTTCAAGTCGCACGTTGCTTTCTACCACATCGTTTTAAACGAAGTTTTACCATAACAAACATTCCTCTTTTCATTGCAAAGTGGTATAGAGAATTGATCCAATATGGATGGAATCATGAATAGTCATTGGTTTAGTTTTTTTATACTAATTAAAACTTGCTATCTATGGAGCAATATGGATAAAAGAAAGTAAGTATTTATCCGGGAAGCCTCCGCCAAGATCCAATTTATTTAAACCCATATTAAAATTCTATCATATGAATGAAACATAGTTTGAAAAAGACGACTAAACAAGTTTGCTTAAAACTTATTTATTCTTAAATTTCCACCCTCAACGGATGGCTCGAGATGATCAATCTTGAAGTGAGAAAAGAAGGATTGACTCTTCCTCAATAAATAAACTATCAACCTCCAAAAAAGTTTAATTAATTTAATTACTAGAATTAGAATTCTAGTAGTAATATATTTTTTCAGTACCAAAAACAATTAACTATAATAACTAAATAAACTATTCCAATGAAAAGATTGAAAGTTTTTGGTAGTTATAGAATTCTCGTACTTCTTCAACTCGAATACCAAAAGGAAGAAAAAAATATGACTAAGTGATTTTATAGTAGAGGCATATCCTGAATGTGCTTGATAGATCCCATTTTTTCATGAAAATAAAGATAGTCAATTTGACTGGACTTAAGACTTTATTATGTTTTCTGAGAAAGAATAAGATATCATTATTCTCTTTAATAAACTTTTGTCTCGTACGGAATACTATATGATTTCACCGTTTGTTTCATCAGAAACAATCTGGGACGGAAGGATTCGAACCTCCGAGTAACGGGACCAAAACCCGCTGCCTTACCACTTGGCCACGCCCCATTTCGGGTTTTATGCGACACTAATAAACACTAGTATGTTTATTTGTTATTCGTCAATACCATTTCAATTACATAAAAAAGGAGGGATATTCTCTTGCTAGTATTCTACACATGCGGATAATATAGAATCAAAAAAATGCATTGATCATTACATGGAATTCTATTAAGATATTATATGAAAGTCGAATTTATTCCACTCTCATTTGAGAGTGCGAATACAAGGAGGTATTTTGTGTTTGGGAAAGTCCGAAGAAAAAAGATTTTGAATCTGCCTTTTCCTTCTTTCCCTTAAAAAAATAACTCAAGAAAAATCCAATTATTTACTCTACAAGAATGAAATGCTTGTTATGCCTAATATACTTAGTTTAACCTGTATCTGTTTTAATTCTGTTCTTTATCCTACTAGTTTTTTCTTTGCCAAATTACCCGAAGCTTATGCTATTTTCAATCCAATCGTGGATATTATGCCTGTTATACCTCTATTCTTTTTTCTATTAGCCTTTGTTTGGCAAGCTGCTGTAAGTTTTCGATGAAATCTTTAGTACTCTGTATGCCAAATTGAATGATGTGTTCATTCCAAAAAAATTTTAAAATGGGTAAAAGCCGAGAAGTTTTATATTTTTATATTATGAACCTTCGATTCTAAAATTTAAATTCTTCTACATTGAATGGGTAGCTACAGCAATAAATTTGGATCAGCCTTTCTACTCCCCTGCACCTAGGTTGAGCAGGTACCTAAAGGTACCTACACAATACCTAACCACCTAACCCTATTTTTGCTATTGATAAGAGTGCTTATTATAAAAGAATTCTTGCAATTTTTTTCAAGAATTCTTTTTTGCATTTTTAGGTATAAAAAAAAACCATCCTAGTGGATCCGTGTGGTAAGGAAAAACTGGTAATCTATTCCTTAAAAAAAAATCTTGGAGATTATGTAATGCTTACTCTCAAACTTTTTGTTTATACAGTAGTGATATTCTTTGTTTCACTCTTTATCTTTGGATTCTTATCTAATGACCCAGGACGGAATCCTGGACGCGAGGAGTAAAAATTCAGTTTTTTTTTTTCTTATTGGATTTGTTTCGTACATTTATCTATGAGAAAATCCGGGGGTCAGAATTCTTTCCAATTCGAAAGTCCCAAATGATCCAAGGGAGCGGAAAGAGAGGGATTCGAACCCTCGGTACAAAAAAATTGTACAACGGATTAGCAATCCGCCGCTTTAGTCCACTCAGCCATCTCTCCACGTTCCAAAGCGAAAGGTTTCCGTGATATGATATAGGCAAGAAATAAGAAATAACGGTTGCAAAAAACCCCTTTTTTTTCTTTCAAAAGTCTATAAAAATTATATTGCCAATTCCATTTTAATTATATTCTTTTTTCTTAATGTTAATAAAAAAAGAAGAAAATTCTTGTTTTTTCTTTCTAAAAATCGATATTGGCCGAGAGACAATCAAATAGATTTTCTCTTTAGCGGGCATTTCCATATAGGACTTGTTATAATTATAATAAAACAAGCAGGTTATATAAAAAAAACGCTTTTTTTGTCGATTATTTATCAAGAAAGCAAAAAGGGTTCTTATCAAATCCACCATAAAATTGGAAAGAAGCATAAAGTAAGTAGACCTGACTCCTTTAATGATGCCTCTATCCGCTATTCTGATATATAAATTCGATGTAGATGAAATTGTATAAGCGAATTTTTTTTATTTCCTTAGACTTAGACCGCGCAAGACAAGAATTTTTCGCTATTTACGATTTCATATTCTTGTTACTAGATGTTCTATAGGAATAAGAAGAAATCGCAACTCCTTTGCGCTACACATAAAATTGGATTTCGAAGGTCCATTTTTTTTTTTCAGAATCCTCTATTATTTTAGTTCTTCCACCCATGCAATAGAGAGGGAATGGGAAAAGAAGGGTTACTTTTATTTGCATTTTTCCCTTAAAAGATAGACTTTGAAATAGGAGTCTTGGAATAATGCTGAATTCAAAGGTTTATTTCTTTCTATAGTATAAGAAAAACAATTTATTTCTATTTCTATAGTATAAGAAAAACAAATAAATAGTATAAGAAAAACAAATCGAATCAAATTCATGGATTTACCACGACCTCGGTTGTGACTGTGACTCCATAGATAAAAATGGGAAATTTCTCTCTTCGAGACCATTGAAAAAGGGCATTGAACGAGAAAGAAATCGTCCACAGATAATAAAACTATCATATGCCTTGGAAAGTGATATGAGGTGCTCGGAAATGGTTGAAGTAATTGAATAGGAGGATCACTATGACTATAGCCCTTGGTAGAATTCCTAAAGAAGAAAATGATCTATTTGATACTATGGATGACTGGTTACGAAGGGACCGTTTCGTTTTTGTAGGATGGTCTGGCCTATTGCTCTTTCCTTGTGCTTATTTCGCTTTAGGGGGTTGGTTTACAGGGACAACTTTTGTAACTTCTTGGTATACCCATGGATTGGCTAGTTCCTATTTGGAAGGTTGTAATTTCTTAACCGCAGCAGTTTCTACCCCTGCCAATAGTTTAGCACACTCTTTGTTGCTACTATGGGGGCCCGAAGCACAAGGAGATTTTACTCGTTGGTGTCAATTAGGCGGTCTATGGACTTTTGTAGCTCTCCACGGGGCTTTTGCACTAATAGGTTTCATGTTACGCCAATTTGAACTTGCTCGGTCTGTTCAATTGCGGCCTTATAATGCAATCTCATTCTCTGGTCCAATTGCTGTTTTTGTTTCTGTATTCCTTATTTATCCACTGGGGCAATCTGGTTGGTTCTTTGCGCCGAGTTTTGGCGTAGCAGCGATATTTCGATTCATCCTTTTCTTCCAAGGATTTCATAATTGGACGTTGAACCCATTTCATATGATGGGAGTTGCCGGAGTATTAGGTGCGGCTCTGCTATGCGCTATTCATGGAGCGACCGTAGAAAACACTCTATTTGAGGACGGTGATGGTGCAAATACCTTCCGTGCTTTTAACCCAACTCAAGCTGAAGAAACTTATTCAATGGTCACTGCTAACCGCTTTTGGTCCCAAATCTTTGGTGTTGCTTTTTCCAATAAACGTTGGTTACATTTCTTTATGCTATTTGTACCCGTCACCGGTTTATGGATGAGTGCTATTGGCGTAGTTGGCTTGGCTCTGAACTTACGTGCCTATGACTTTGTTTCCCAGGAAATCCGTGCAGCGGAAGATCCTGAATTTGAGACTTTCTACACCAAAAATATTCTTTTAAACGAGGGTATTCGTGCGTGGATGGCAGCTCAGGATCAGCCTCATGAAAATCTTATATTCCCTGAGGAGGTTCTACCACGTGGAAACGCTCTTTAATGGAACTTTCGTTTTAGCTGGTCGTGACCAAGAAACCACCGGCTTTGCTTGGTGGGCTGGGAATGCCAGACTTATCAATTTGTCCGGTAAACTGCTTGGAGCTCATGTAGCTCATGCCGGATTAATCGTATTCTGGGCCGGAGCAATGAACCTATTTGAAGTGGCCCATTTCGTACCAGAAAAGCCCATGTATGAACAAGGGTTGATTTTACTTCCACACTTAGCTACTCTAGGTTGGGGAGTAGGGCCAGGGGGGGAAGTTCTAGATACTTTTCCGTACTTTGTATCTGGCGTACTTCACCTAATTTCCTCCGCAGTCTTAGGCTTCGGTGGCATTTATCACGCGCTTCTGGGACCCGAGACTCTTGAGGAATCTTTTCCATTCTTTGGTTATGTCTGGAAAGATAGAAATAAAATGACTACAATTTTGGGTATTCACTTAATTTTGTTAGGTCTAGGTGCTTTTCTTCTAGTACTCAAGGCTCTTTATTTTGGCGGTGTATATGATACCTGGGCCCCTGGGGGGGGAGATGTAAGAAAAATTACCAATTTGACCCTTAGTCCCAGTGTTATATTTGGTTATTTACTAAAATCTCCTTTTGGTGGAGAAGGGTGGATTGTTAGTGTAGATGATTTAGAAGATATAATTGGTGGGCATGTATGGTTGGGTTTTATTTGTGTATTTGGCGGAATTTGGCATATTTTAACCAAACCCTTCGCATGGGCTCGCCGTGCATTTGTATGGTCTGGAGAAGCTTACTTGTCTTATAGTTTAGCTGCTTTATCTGTCTTTGGTTTTATCGCTTGTTGTTTTGTATGGTTCAATAATACAGCTTATCCGAGTGAGTTTTATGGACCCACCGGGCCAGAAGCTTCTCAAGCTCAAGCATTTACTTTTCTAGTTAGAGACCAGCGTCTTGGAGCTAATGTGGGATCCGCTCAAGGACCCACAGGTTTAGGTAAATATCTAATGCGTTCCCCAACTGGGGAGGTTATCTTTGGAGGGGAAACTATGCGTTTTTGGGACCTTCGTGCTCCATGGTTAGAACCTCTAAGGGGCCCCAACGGTTTGGACTTGAGTAGGTTGAAAAAAGACATACAACCTTGGCAAGAACGACGCTCAGCAGAATATATGACCCACGCTCCTTTAGGCTCTTTAAATTCCGTGGGTGGCGTAGCTACCGAGATCAATGCAGTTAATTATGTCTCTCCTAGAAGTTGGTTATCAACTTCTCATTTTGTTCTAGGATTCTTCTTTTTTGTGGGCCATTTATGGCATGCAGGAAGAGCCCGAGCTGCTGCAGCAGGTTTTGAAAAGGGAATCGATCGTGATTTGGAACCTGTTCTTTACATGAACCCTCTTAACTAAGATTTTCTTATTTATACCTGTTCTACTTTTTTTCTGTTCTGGCTCGGTTATTCCATCTAGCCGAGCCATTCATTCCTTTTTATGAAAGAAAGATAAGGGACAGAAAAAAAAAATAAATAAAAATGAAAGAAACAAACGTATTCAATAAGCAAAAGGAGAGAGAGGGATTCGAACCCTCGATAGTTCCTAGAACTATACCGGTTTTCAAGACCGGAGCTATCAACCACTCAGCCATCTCTCCACAGCCTAATCCTTATTTTACTCCTACAAATAGAACATAGCCATATAAAAAATAAAAAGATTTATTAGCCTCTAGAAAGATATCAGATACAAGTTCCTTTTCGATATATCTCTGTATACTGTATACACGGATACAGGATCCGCTATACCCGCTTGTGAAATAAAGAGTAAATAATCTCTTCTCACCCCCATATCCAAATAAAAAAGCGGTTTAAGTAATAAATTTGAATTAAAGAGAAGAATCAATGGATTCATGATTAAACCCCTCCTACTTCTTGTATTTTTTTACAATTTTGGTTTAAGTGAGGGATCAAATATGTAGTCAACTTTATTTGATGGTAGCTTGGAGGATTAGAAATATGACTATTGCTTTCCAATTAGCTGTTTTTGCATTAATTGCGACTTCCTCAGTCTTAGTAATTAGTGTACCCCTTGTATTTGCTTCTCCTGATGGTTGGTCAAATAATAAAAATGTTGTATTTTCCGGTACATCATTATGGATTGGACTAGTCTTTCTCGTAGCTATTCTGAATTCTCTCATTTCTTAAATGAAATTTGGTTAATATTTATTAACCCCATAAAAAAGAAATAATAAAGGCCATTTCTTCTAAAAAATTAGAATAGTGAGACGTATTAAAACGCAATTTGCGTTCCGAATTGCTAGCTCTTCTCTTTCAGTATTATGAAATTCCATTCCCATTAGAATATTCATTGACAGATAATAAAAAAAGGAAAACTCTAATATAATAGAAAATGAAATGAAACGGTCGACCCAGACATAGAAGGTCGACCCAGGCGGATATACGCTATAAAATATATACCGTAGCGAGAGCGTAGTTCAATGGTAAAATATCTCCTTGCCAAGGAGAAGATACGGGTTCGATTCCCGCCGCTCGCCCGCTTAATTTATCAAAGTACTATGATAAAAAGTTTAGTCTAGTTAACTGTTTAACTACTTATATTAAATTAAGTATTAATTAGGTGTTAGTCTAGTGCCGTATCCCTTACTATCTTACCCTTCCTTTGCATCCCACTCAAAAAAAGAGGGCGCTCCAGAGGCAGAAATAGAACTCGCCAACAGAGCTCCAAAAATTGGGTATTAACTGAGACAAACAACGGGCAAACTTTTTTTAAAGGGAAGGGAGAGGTAGACTGTCCCTTTCGTTTCATTTTTATTTTCTGCAGGGTAGGGAGAGGCCTTGCGCCTTCTTTTTTTGAAGGCAAGTGACTTCGCAAACTGCTCAATTTTGCCCTCTAGGGCCGGGAACTAATGAATAAAAAAGGGTTGGATACGCCCCTCTACCATACATATCTAGAGAAATAGAATAGTCCTTTTATACAGACTGCTAAGTGCGGAGACGGGAATCGAACCCGTGACCTCAAGGTTATGAGCCTCGTGAGCTACCAAACTGCTCTACTCCGCTCTGGAGTACCAGAAACTGGTGGACAAAAAAGGCTTGAATACAAGCCTCTAACATGTCTAGACAAATAGAATACTCCTTTTATACAGAATGGAGCGGGTAGCGGGAATCGAACCCGCATCGTTAGCTTGGAAGGCTAGGGGTTATAGTCGACGTTGGTTGATTATTTTTAACGTCTCTAATTCAAAACCGAACATGAAATTTTGATTTCATTCGGCTCCTTTATGGATATTCTCACCACTTAACATCTATGTCAGCTTTTCTATTTGAATGGAACCAAAGCTCTCCGCTTTCTAGATGATCCTTATAGAGTAGGAGATAGAAATTCTATCTAAATTCATCTAATCTACTTACTTCGTTCCCTAATTTCATTCAAGAGATCCTGAGGAAAAGAATTGGGTTTCCACCGAGCTGAAACAATATGCGGATGGTTCTAGTAAACCAAAACTATCGTTTTTTAGCTATTTGGCTTCCTTATTCCTTATTTTAAGAAGATTTAGTTACGATTGGAAATCAACTTTTTTGTATCTTCATCCATAGATCCTTTACTCATATTTTCAAAATTGGAATACTTAATCCAATGCAAAATTATGCTTCGCGACTCTGTACTCATAATCCTATTTTTATTTTGGATGCAATTTAAATTAGTCTTTGGATACAAATCGCCAGAATGTATATTCTTCCTCAATATGCTATTGAGAGGAAAAGGATTTAATCCTTTATAAGAACTAAAGTTTTCATCGGAATATAAAAATAAAAAACTTAAGGATGCCTTAAGTATATCATTTCAAATTCAGTTATTAATAGAACGAATCACACTTTTACCACTAAACTATACCCGCTACATTGTAGATTATGGTATAAATGGTACCCTTTGTCAAGGATAGCCATTTGACAAGAAGGCTAATTCCCCCTTATTGAATCAGATGGAGAAGGTTCATGACACTGAGCCGTTGGTACTTCTACTTCGATCGCTCGCCTTTACTTTAGGATTTAGATAGCCCCTCTGGTCTGTAAAAAAAATCTTTTCTTACCATGCTAATAGCGCCTGAACCAAATGTATTTATTTTGATTAGGATCCTATTCTACGGTTACGACTACAATAATAATTATTTACTTTGCAAGGACGTAAGTGTGTCAGACTGCTAAATTGTTTTATTATTCCTACAATATAAACTAGGGGATATAGGGGGTAACACTGTCCCTATAAATTCCTTTTTTCCTTTTCTTTTTTGTCCAGAATTGAACAAAAAAGAAATTATGGAAGATGTTTTCTTCCCCCATTAAGTCCGAGCCATAGAGTAAGAGTGAGATGAGTTTTCCAAATTCATCATAGACTTTCCCTATGGCTTGATAGAAGTAAGCAGCAAAGAGTCGTAACTTAAAGAAAAAAACGGACAGGGCCGACAGATTTACCTGATGTAAAGAAGATCCTAAAAGTCTCTGATTAGTCGACTCTCTCCATTTAACACTTTCCTCTCTCTCCTTTTTTCCACTGACTCAATTCTAGTTTATTAGATTCTTGTTTAAAAGAATGCAAAAAGTTCAATAGAACTAAGAACACATAAAAAATAGCATAGAGGATCAAGGCCATTACCAAAAGTTCCTCCCAAGGATCCTATATCCTATTGGGTATCTGTTCCCCGCCTTTTCCCGCTAGGATCGGAAATCTTATATTTTCCATATCCATATACCGTTGAATCCTTGGGGTTCCAGAATCCGCCTATTTTACTAGTCTTCGGAAACGGAAAACCCTGAACCAAGAAGAGTTGGATATGTTATGTAGGGTATGTTTTTTTTTATTAATTTTATTTTGAGCTCTCAAGATATCGATATATACATATACAATCTCTACATAATGTCTCTCTCTCTATCTCTATATATTATATATATAATATGTACATTATGCAGTAGACCCATAATGGGAAATCCAAGTGGCTAATTTTTGAATTAAATAAAAAGCCCTTTTAACTCAGTGGTAGAGTAATGCCATGGTAAGGCATAAGTCATCGGTTCAAATCCGATAAAGGGCTTTTTAAATTAGTGGTAGAGTAATCTCGTGCTAAGACGTAAGTCGTTGGTTCGAATCTGATAGAGTACTTTTCTACTAAATTGATTCACTTTTTTTCTTTGTTTTTGAAACTTTCTCTATATTTTTAGAGAATTTTATGACTTAGTGCGGGATGGATGCATTTTTGGTATGAACACTAAATGAAGCACGGAGAATTAATCTATAACGATCAACTAAAAAAAATCCTAGATGAAAACATAACAGAAAAGTTGGAAAAACTCTTTGCTTTGGATCTATTTATACTTTTCGAGTATATTGACAATTCCAAAAAACTGCTCATACTATGATTATAGTATAATCACGAGCGGTTGTATATGGCCCTATCGTCTAGTGATGCCCCTATCGTCTAGTGGTTCAGGACATCTCTCTTTCAAGGAGGCAGCGGGGATTCGACTTCCCCTGGGGGTAGGGAGTATTATGAAAGGAGGTTAATCATAGATTAGCAAAAACCCTAGAATAAATTCTTCCTGGGTCGATGCCCGAGTGGTTAATGGGGACGGACTGTAAATTCGTTGACAATGTCTACGCTGGTTCAAATCCAGCTCGGCCCAAACCAAAAATCTAGGGCTTCGTGAGTATGAACTAAATCCTTTTGTTTTTCTTCCATAAAATAAAATGTCTGATCTATAGAAATAAAAGATAAAGAAAAAAGGGAAATTTTTTTTTCTAATCCATATCTCTCTCATTCCTTTCTTACAAACAAAAGAGTTTTTCTTATTGAAGGCTGGATTATTATCCATTTTTAGTGATAAAAAATCACGACATACTAGTTATGTCACTCTCACTATACCCACGTATAATATAATATGTGGGTATGTAGTATATGATTCGTCTATTTCTTAGAGTACGAAAGACGAATCGAATCTTCTTATGGTTCTATTTAAGAATGGGTATGCCATACACCCCGCGGGGATTGTAGTTCAATTGGTCAGAGCACCGCCCTGTCAAGGCGGAAGCTGCGGGTTCGAGCCCCGTCAGTCCCGAACTAGGGTTCAATGAATGGAGAAATTGATATTTCCTTTTTCCATGAAAAAAAGGGGCAGGGAGCAAGATCAAATACCCACAGGGCACCCTTACTTCACTTTTTTATTTTGCATCTCTCATTAAAGAGGGAGGGAGGGCATATAGGAATTTTTTTTTCACTACTCCCAATCGATAAAGAAAGACACACATACGATATGTGGATTAGTAGAATTTAGGATATTATATTACTCTATCTTTCTTTATGATGATACCATCCTCATCTTAATTTCCTATTCCACTCTTATGGAATAGAGTACCGGTATTTTACCGGAATCCATACATAAATCGTATTCCCTTTTTATTTCAGACCTCTTTTCCCCATCTCACTTCTACTGCTTATTTGGATGTCTATGTGACCCATAGAAAGTGAAAGTTGGTCATATAATACATACATAATTGTATGTATAACTATAAGAAAAAGGAAGGGAAATTGTATAAGATTAAGAAAGTATAAGATTAAGAAAGCTCGTGGGTTAGAGATATAGAAAAGAAAAAGTAGAAAAGGATTAAAAAAGAGGGAATTCCTAATCCAATCAAAAAACCCATTTTGGTCTTAGTGTGGATAGAGGATCTTCCTATGTTATACTATATAACTCTCATCCGTGAAATATAACTCTCATCCATGAATTGATTTGATAGATCCGATATTCATAATATTGAATTGATTCAGTATTATCAGAATGCAAGCCCTACCCTTGAATTTACAAGATACCCCTTTTTCCTCTCCATGGGATTACATCCCGAGTTATTGTGAAAATAAAAATAAAGAGGTTATGGAAGTCAATATTCTCGCATTTATTGCTACTGCACTGTTCATTCTAGTTCCTACTTCTTTTTTACTTATTATTTATGTAAAAACAGTCAGCCAAAATAATTAATTGGAATTCCAATTAATCATTGAAGAAATTAAAAAGGGATTAAATAAAAAAAATCCAAGTCTTAAATGAAAGGATCTGGTTGGAATCTTAAAGTGTGGTAGAAAGAACTACATATAGTTTTTTCTACGACACTTTAGATTCTTTCTATTATATTATCTTTGAATCTACATAGAATAGATTAGTAGATTGAAATAGTTAAGTAGTCTAATTCAATTTCTTTTTTCATTGCATCCACTTAATTTCAATCAGGTCAAAATAAAAAAATCTAAGACAATTCTTGACCAAAGAATCCATGGAAGGAAAGAAAAATAATATGAAGAATAGACTATAGTAAAAAGTAAAAGGAAATGGAAAATGTGTGATATGCCGTGAATAGTTCCGTGGAAGAAAGTCTAATTTTCTTATGTATAGAACTTTTTTTAACCATTCGTCATTTCTAGTAGAAATTCTGAATTGGTATAATGGCTCTTTCTTACATTACAACTTACAATACAAGAGTTTCTTACAGGAGTGAAACAAAACTAAAGAAAAAGATTAAAGAATAACGTTTGACAAAATGATTAATGCAAAATGATCCATTAAAGAAAAGAATTGATACAACAATTTGATTACTTAATCAATTAGTAGTATCCCTAGAGTCCACTCCTTCCCCATACTACTAGTGAAAGAGAAAATGTAAAGACTACCATTAAAGCAGCCCAAGCGAGACTTACTATATCCATCTAAATTATGTCTCCTATTTCTATGAAGGGATTATTCTACTATTGATCAATAATCATAGTGGAATCAAGGGTACAGAGTCAAAAAGGGATTCCGCCCTAAGGCCATGGATCAATCAGTTCAAGGAATTTACTCCTAACAAATTCTTATAGGAATTCTGGTAGAATTAGAGAGCATTAAAAATACGAGATACTATAGCCCTTTTTTCCTTAAAAAAGAAAGAGTACGGGAATGATGTCCTGAATAGAAGAAGCGGGAATAGGAAGATTTTTTATTCCTTTTGTTACTCTTTTTTTTTTTTTTAAGCAAAGGACGCCCGAATATACCATAAAATTATCGATAGATAAATATTTATTGGATACCTACCTTACCTAATGTTTATTTTTGACCTAAACCCTGCAGCCTTGCTTTGTATCATTCTATGAAAGAATGAAGAGATTTTATCCATAATACAACTCCTAAATTGATTTTTGATCGACCTATTTAATCTGATTCTCGTTAGAATTAAGTAGTCCTTACTTTAGTGTATGTAGGTAACATAAGATGTACGATAAAAAAATGTATAATAATTAGTAAGTCTTGATATTCTTTCGTGGAGTCCCTTCTTGAATCTTAGATTGAAAAAAAAAAAGAATGCCCCTTAGGGACCTTTCTTTGGATACCAAGATTTCTGACATCTTATCCTCGTATTTTAAAATTATCAAATCGAATCTCAATTAAGAACCAATTCAAATTCATATAATAAAAGAATAAGGAAACACTACCTCACCCCTATTGATAACCATTTTGGCCACTACCGTCAAAACAAACCCTAACCCTAGTTTGAGGATAGAACTATGGTATGGTTTCTCTAAACCCAGTATCGGCAGGCCCAGTTACTCTCTTGCCCGAACTTATGCGAAGTAAAAATTTATCGAATTCGATCAGCACTATAAAAAAAACCTAAGTATTTTATTGATCAGGCGGCACCCAGATTTGAACTGGGGATAAAGGATTTGCAGTCCCCTGCCTTACCGCTTGGCCATGCCGCCAAAAAATCCGATCAAAAATCTAGAAAACAGCAAGTATTCATCCACGTTTTCTTACGAAAAGCCCCTTTTATTTTGAATATAATTCTACTTACTTTTTTCCAATCTTTTTCAAAAAATCTATTCCTGCTTTTTTTGATCCAGTTTCTATTATTCTCCTCGATAGATTCTATCTTAAAACATACATTGTTAACACAATAAAACTTCCCATTTCTTTCTATTGAGATGAAAAAGAAGAAAAAGTGGATTTCTATTCACAGGCTGCAAAATTCAGAATAAATTGGAACCGTTAACTAGAATTCTCTTTTTTTTATTGCAGTAGTGAACTACTCTTAAATCGGTATTATCTCCCCCCCCTTCAATGGCATAATAAAATATTATGGCTTTATGCTTAATCCGTGTATAGGTAAACTTTAGGTCCGAACAGCATTATTATCCAAAGATCCCCTTTATGTACATATCTCTATGGGGAATCATGCTTTAATTTTTCAAAGTATTAAATTAAATATCTTGAATAAAAAAAGGAAATTTGCTCTGATATAGAGTATAACCTGACTATCTTGGCGTACCCAAGTGAAATTACGATAAAAGAAAAGCATGGATATGGGGAGAGGTGGATAACTAGATTGGCATGTACTTAAAAAAGGGACTTACTTTATTTTAGAATTCCACAATGAAATACTGAATTTTCTAGCAATTATACTACTCCGATCCGAAATAAAAAAGAACCCTCAAATTATTTTGAGAAATTAAAGTAAGCACGCTATTCTAAATCGAAGTAAAGTCAAACTTTCTAGTATATTATATTACGGCTTTATTACATTCATAGAAAGGAGATAAAATGAGAAATCTTTGCCATCCAATCTGATTAGAATATCATAACATAAAGTATAAGTGGCAGAATTTTTTTTGTAGGAATGTTTTATCAATTCATTTTCATTTCATTTGTACCCCTGGCAAACTCGAACTTTCGTCCAAATGGTCTCTATTCATATGTATGAAATACATATATGAAATACGTATGTGGAGTTCCCTAGAATTTCATGTGATTCAGTAAACAGAATATAGATTCCATGATTGCTAGATCGATCCATAGGGATTGATGAAGAGTGAGCTGATAATGGAATTTTTCTTTGATAAACAGGAAACTTAAGATTAAGATGCTCCGGAATGGAAACGAGGGAATGTCCACAATACCCGGATTTAGTCAGATCCAATTCGAGGGATTTTGTAGGTTCATTAATCAAGCCTTGGCAGAAGAACTTGACAAGTTTCCAACAATTAAAGATCCAGATCACGAAATTGCATTTCAATTATTTGCGAAAGGATATCAACTGCTAGAACCCTCGATAAAAGAAAGAGATGCTGTGTATGAATCACTCACCTATTCTTCCGAATTATATGTATCTGCGAGATTAATTTTTGGTTTCGATGTGCAAAAGCAAACCATTTCTATCGGAAACATTCCTATAATGAATTCCTTAGGAACCTTTATTATAAATGGAATATACCGAATTGTGATCAATCAAATATTGCTAAGTCCTGGTATTTACTACCGCTCGGAATTAGATCATAAGGGAATTTCTATCTACACTGGCACTATAATATCAGATTGGGGGGGGAGATCGGAATTAGCAATTGATAAAAAAGAAAGGATATGGGCTCGCGTGAGTAGAAAACAAAAGATATCTATTCTAGTTCTATCATCAGCTATGGGTTCGAATCTAAGAGAAATTCTGGATAATGTTTCCTACCCTGAAATTTTCTTGTCTTTCCCGAATGCTAAAGAGAAGAAGAGGATTGAGTCAAAAGAAAAAGCTATTTTGGAGTTTTATCAACAATTTGCTTGTGTAGGTGGGGACCTGGTATTTTCGGAGTCCTTATGCGAGGAATTACAAAAGAAATTTTTTCAACAAAAATGTGAATTAGGAAGGATTGGTCGACGAAATATGAATCGGAGACTTAATCTTGATATTCCTCAGAACAATACATTCTTGTTACCACGAGATGTATTGGCCGCTACGGATCATTTGATTGGAATGAAATTTGGAACGGGTATACTTGACGATGACGATATGAATCACTTGAAAAATAAACGTATTCGTTCGGTTGCGGATCTGTTACAAGATCAATTCGGATTGGCTCTTGGTCGTTTACAACATGCAGTTCAAAAAACTATTCGTAGAGTATTCATACGTCAATCGAAACCGACTCCCCAAACTTTGGTAACTCCAACTTCAACTTCAATTTTATTAATAACTACTTATGAGACCTTTTTTGGCACATACCCGTTATCTCAAGTTTTTGATCAAACGAATCCATTGACACAAACTGTTCATGGGCGAAAAGTGAGTTGTTTAGGTCCTGGAGGGTTGACGGGGAGAACCGCAAGTTTTCGGAGCCGAGATATTCATCCGAGTCACTATGGGCGTATTTGTCCAATTGACACGTCTGAAGGAATCAATGTTGGACTTACTGGATCCTTAACAATTCATGCGAGAATTGATCACTTGTGGGGATCCATAGAGAGTCCGTTTTATGAAATATCTGCTGAGAAAGCAAAAGAAAAAAAAGAGAGACAGGTGGTTTATCTATCACCAAATAGAGATGAATATTATATGATAGCAGCAGGAAATTCTTTGTCCTTGAATCAAGGTATTCAGGAAGAACAGGTTGTTCCGGCTAGATACCGTCAAGAATTCTTGACTATTGCATGGGAACAGATTCATGTTAGAAGTATTTTTCCTTTCCAATATTTTTCTATTGGGGGTTCTCTCATTCCTTTTATTGAGCACAATGATGCGAATCGGGCTTTAATGAGTTCTAATATGCAGCGCCAAGCAGTTCCGCTTTCTCGGTCCGAGAAATGCATTGTTGGAACTGGATTGGAACGCCAAACAGCTCTAGATTCGAGGGTTTCCATTATAGCCGAACGCGAGGGAAAGATCATTTCTACTGATAGTCATAAGATACTTTTATCAAGTAGTGGGAAGACTATAAGTATTCCTTTAGTTAACCACCGTCGCTCTAACAAAAATACTTGTATGCACCAAAAACCCCGGGTTCCACGGGGTAAATCCATTAAAAAAGGACAAATTTTAGCAGAAGGAGCTGCTACAATTGGGGGCGAACTTGCTTTAGGAAAAAACGTATTAGTAGCTTATATGCCATGGGAAGGTTACAATTTTGAAGACGCAGTACTAATTAGCGAACGTTTGGTATATGAAGATATTTATACCTCTTTTCACATCCGGAAATATGAAATTCAGACGGATACGACAAGCCAGGGCTCCGCTGAAAAAATCACTAAAGAAATACCACATCTAGAAGAACATTTACTCCGCAATTTGGACAGAAATGGAGTTGTTAGGTTGGGATCCTGGGTAGAAACTGGTGATATTTTAGTAGGTAAATTAACGCCTCAGATAGCGAGCGAATCATCTTATATCGCGGAAGCTGGATTATTACGGGCCATATTTGGCCTTGAGGTTTCCACTTCAAAAGAAACTTCTCTGAAATTACCTATAGGTGGAAGAGGGCGCGTTATCGATGTGAAATGGATCCAAAGGGACCCGCTCGACATAATGGTTCGTGTATATATTTTACAGAAACGTGAAATCAAAGTTGGGGATAAAGTAGCCGGAAGACATGGGAATAAAGGGATCATTTCCAAAATTTTGCCTAGGCAAGATATGCCCTATTTGCAAGATGGAACACCCGTTGATATGGTCTTCAATCCCTTAGGAGTACCCTCCCGAATGAATGTGGGACAAATATTTGAAAGCTCGCTCGGATTAGCGGGGGATCTGCTAAAGAAACATTATAGAATAGCACCCTTTGATGAGAGATATGAGCAAGAGGCTTCAAGAAAACTTGTGTTTTCAGAATTATATGAAGCCAGTAAAGAAACAAAAAATCCATGGGTATTTGAACCCGAGTACCCGGGAAAAAGCAGAATATTTGATGGAAGAACAGGCGACCCCTTTGAGCAACCTGTTCTAATAGGGAAGTCCTATATCTTAAAATTAATTCATCAAGTTGATGAGAAAATTCATGGGCGTTCTACTGGGCCCTACTCACTTGTTACACAACAACCGGTTAGAGGAAGAGCCAAGCAAGGGGGACAACGAGTAGGAGAAATGGAAGTTTGGGCTTTAGAAGGATTTGGTGTTGCTCATATTTTACAAGAGATACTTACTTATAAATCTGACCATCTTATAGCTCGCCAAGAAATACTTAATGCTACGATCTGGGGAAAAAGAATACCTAATCATGAGGATCCTCCAGAATCTTTTCGAGTGCTCGTTCGAGAACTACGATCTTTGGCTCTAGAACTGAATCATTTCCTTGTATCTGAAAAGAACTTCCAGGTTAATAGGGAGGAAGTTTGATCGGAATAAATATAAATTCTTTTCTTATTTCTATTTTATGATTGACCAATATAAACATCAACAACTTCAAATTGGACTCGTTTCCCCTCAACAAATAAAGGCTTGGGCTAACAAAAACCTACCTAATGGAGAAGTCGTTGGCGAAGTCACAAGGCCCTCTACTTTTCATTATAAAACCGATAAACCAGAAAAAGATGGATTGTTTTGCGAAAGAATCTTTGGACCCATAAAAAGCGGGATTTGCGCTTGTGGCAATTCTCGAGCGAGCGGAGCTGAAAACGAAGACGAAAGATTTTGCCAAAAATGCGGGGTCGAATTTGTGGATTCTCGGATACGAAGATATCAAATGGGATACATCAAACTCGCATGTCCCGTGACTCATGTGTGGTATTTGAAAGGTCTTCCTAGTTATATCGCGAATCTTTTAGATAAACCTCTTAAGAAGTTGGAGGGCCTAGTATACGGCGATTTCTCTTTTGCTAGGCCCAGCACTAAAAAACCCACTTTTTTACGATTACGAGGTTTATTCGAAGAGGAAATTGCATCCTGTAACCACAGCATTTCTCCCTTTTTTTCTACCCCAGGCTTTGCAACATTTCGAAATCGGGAAATTGCGACAGGAGCAGGTGCTATTAGAGAACAATTAGCAGATTTGGATTTGCGAATTATTATAGAGAATTCTTTGGTCGAATGGAAGGAATTAGAAGACGAGGGGTATAGTGGAGATGAGTGGGAAGATAGAAAAAGACGAATAAGAAAAGTTTTTTTGATTAGACGCATGCAATTGGCGAAACATTTTATTCAAACAAATGTAGAACCAGAATGGATGGTTTTGTGCTTATTACCGGTTCTTCCTCCCGAATTGAGACCTATTGTTTATAGGTCTGGAGATAAAGTAGTGACTTCAGACATTAATGAACTTTATAAGAGAGTTATCCGTCGGAACAACAATCTTGCCTATCTATTAAAAAGAAGTGAATTAGCGCCAGCAGATTTAGTAATGTGCCAGGAAAAATTGGTACAAGAAGCCGTGGATACACTTCTTGATAGTGGGTCCCGCGGGCAACCGACGAGGGATGGTCACAATAAAGTATACAAATCACTTTCAGATGTAATTGAAGGTAAAGAGGGAAGGTTTCGCGAGACTCTGCTTGGGAAACGGGTCGATTACTCGGGGCGTTCTGTCATTGTTGTGGGTCCTTCGCTTTCATTACATCAATGTGGATTACCTCTAGAGATAGCAATAAAGCTTTTTCAGCTATTTGTAATTCGCGATTTAATCACGAAACGCGCCACTTCTAATGTAAGGATTGCTAAAAGGAAAATTTGGGAAAAAGAACCCATTGTATGGGAAATACTTCAAGAAGTTATGCGGGGACATCCTGTACTGTTAAATAGAGCACCTACCCTGCATAGATTAGGCATACAGGCCTTTCAACCCACTTTAGTAGAGGGGCGTACTATTTCTTTACACCCATTAGTGTGTAAGGGTTTCAATGCGGACTTTGATGGAGATCAAATGGCTGTTCATCTACCTTTATCCTTGGAAGCTCAGGCAGAAGCCCGTTTACTTATGTTTTCTCATATGAATCTCTTATCTCCCGCTATTGGGGATCCTATTTGCGTACCAACCCAAGACATGCTTATCGGGCTTTATGTATTAACGATTGGAAAGCGTCGAGGTATTTGTGCAAATAGATATAATAGTTGCAGAAACTACCCAAATCTAAAAGTAAATTACAATAATAATAATAATTTTAAATATAGGAAAGATAAAGAACCCCATTTTTCTAGTTCTTATGATGCACTGGGAGCTTATAGACAAAAACTAATCAGTTTAGATAGTCCCTTGTGGCTACGATGGAACCTGGATCAACGCGTCATTGGGTCAAGAGAAGTTCCGATTGAAGTTCAATATGAATCTTTGGGGACTTATCATGAGATTTATGCCCACTATCTAATAATGGGAAATAGAAAAAAAGAAATTCGTTCGATATACATTCGAACCACTCTTGGTCATATTTCTTTTTATAGAGAAATAGAGGAAGCCATACAAGGATTTAGTCAGGCCTATTCATACACTACCTAAACAAGAAAGTTAGATTCGGCGATGCCCCTCCCCTTTCGGGGGGCATTCCGATTTCCCTAGTATCATCATTATTTGCCACGCGAATCCAGATTGAGATTGAGGCAATTAAGTTAATTAAATTTTCGAATCACTGACTCAGGCCCATTGTCGAATCCTACTCAGCAATTGTCGAATCCTACTCAGCCGAAAAGGGGGTACTTATGTATGGCGGAACGGGCCAATCTGGTCTTTCATAATAAAGAGATAGACGGAACTGGTATGAAACGACTTATTAGCAGATTAATAGATCATTTTGGAATGGGATATACATCCCATATACTGGATCAACTAAAGACTCTGGGCTTCCATCAAGCCACTACTACATCGATTTCGTTAGGAATCGAGGATCTTTTAACAATACCCTCTAAGGGATGGTTAGTCCAAGACGCGGAACAACAGAGTTTTCTTTTGGAGAAACACTATTATTATGGGGCTGTACACGCGGTAGAAAAATTACGCCAATCTGTTGAGATATGGTATGCGACAAGTGAATATTTGAAACAAGAAATGAATTCAAATTTTCGGATAACGGATCCTTCTAATCCAGTCTATCTAATGTCTTTTTCAGGAGCCAGAGGAAATGCATCTCAAGTACACCAAATTAGTAGGTATGAGAGGATTAATGTCGGACCCTCAAGGACAAATGATTGATTTACCTATTCAAAGCAATTTACGCGAGGGACTTTCTTTGACAGAATATATAATTTCCTGCTATGGAGCCCGCAAAGGGGTTGTAGATACTGCTGTGCGAACAGCAGATGCTGGATATCTTACACGTAGACTTGTTGAAGTAGTTCAACATATTATTGTGCGTAGAAGAGATTGTGGTACTATCCGAGGTATTTCTGTAAGTCCTCAAAATGGGATGACGGAAAAACTTTTTGTCCAAACACTAATTGGTCGTGTATTAGCAGACGATATATATATCGGTTCACGATGCATTGCCGCGCGAAATCAAGATATTGGAATTGGATTAGTCAATCGATTCATAACTGCCTTTCGAGCACAACCATTTCGAGCACAACCAATATATATTAGAACCCCCTTTACTTGCCGAAGCACTTCTTGGATCTGTCAATTATGCTATGGCTCGGAGTCCTACTCATAGTGATCTGGTCGAATTGGGAGAAGCCGTAGGTATTATTGCAGGTCAATCAATTGGGGAGCCAGGGACTCAACTAACATTAAGAACTTTTCATACTGGCGGAGTATTCACAGGGGGTACTGCCGACCTTGTACGATCCCCTTCGAATGGAAAAATAAAATTCAATGAGAATTTGGTTCACCCCACACGTACCCGTCATGGGCAGCCTGCTTTTCTATGTTATATAGACTTGCATGTAACTATTCAGAGTCAAGATATTCTATATAGTGTGAATATTCCCTCAAAAAGCTTGATTCTAGTGCAAAATGATCAATATGTAAAATCCGAACAAGTAATTGCGGAGATTCGTGCCGGAACGTCCACTTTACATTTTAAAGAAAGGGTACAAAAGCATATTTATTCTGAATCAGACGGCGAAATGCACTGGAGTACTGATGTTTACCATGCGCCCGAATATCAATATGGTAATCTTCGCCGATTACCAAAAACAAGCCATTTATGGATATTGTCAGTAAGTATGTGCAGATCCAGTATAGCGTCTTTTTCACTCCACAAGGATCAAGATCAAATGAATACTTATGGTAAAAAAGATAGGGAAATTCTTGATTATTCAACGTCGGATCGAATCATGTCCAATGGCCATTGGAATTTTATCTATCCTTCTATTTTTCAAGATAATTCAGATTTGTTGGCGAAAAAGCGAAGAAATAGGTTCGTCATTCCATTACAATATCATCAAGAACAAGAGAAAGAACTAATATCCTGTTTTGGGATTTCGATTGAAATCCCCCTTATGGGTGTTTTACGTAGAAATACTATTTTTGCTTATTTTGACGATCCCCGATACAGAAAAGATAAAAAGGGTTCAGGAATTGTTAAATTTAGATATAGGACCCTAGAAGAAGAATATAGGACTCGAGCGGAAGACTCAGAAGAGGAATATGAGACCCTAGAAGACGAATACAGGACCCGAGAGGACGAATATGAATATGAAACCCTAGAAGAATCTAAATATGGAATCCTAGAAGACGAATACGAATATGAAACCCTAGAAGACGAATATGGGAGCCCAGAAAACGAATATGGGAACCCAGAGAACGAATATAGGACTTTAGAGAAAGACTCAGAAGAGGAATATGGGAGCCCAGAGAGCAAATATAGGACCCAAGAGGACGAATATGGAACTCTAGAGGAAGACTCAGAAGACGAATATGGCAGCCCCGGGGAAAGCGCAGAGGAAAAATATGGTACTTTAGAGGAAGACTCAGAAGAAGATTCAGAGGACGAATACGAGAGCCCAGAGGAAGATTCCATCTTAAAAAAAGAGGGTTTGATTGAGCATCGAGGAACAAAAGAATTTAGTCTAAAATACCAAAAAGAAGTAGATCGGTTTTTTTTCATTCTTCAAGAACTTCATATCTTGCCGAGATCTTCATCCCTAAAGATACTTGACAATAGTATTATTGGAGTGAATACACAACTCACAAAAAATACAAGAAGTCGACTAGGCGGACTGGTCCGAGTGAAGAGAAAAAAAAGCCATACGGAACTCAAAATATTTTCCGGAGATATTCATTTTCCTGAAGAGGCGGATAAGATATTAGGTGGCTGTTTGATACCGCCAGAAAGACAAAAAAAAGATTCTAAGGAATCAAAAAAAAGGAAAAATTGGGTCTATGTTCAACGGAAAAAAATTCTCAAGAGCAAGGAAAAGTATTTTGTTTCCGTTCGCCCTACAGTGGCATATGAAATGGACGAAGGAAGAAATTTAGCAACACTTTTCCCGCAGGATCTCTTGCAAGAAGAAAATAATCTCCAAATTCGACTTGTCAATTTTATTTCTCATGAAAATAGCAAGTTAACTCAAAGAATTTATCACACAAATAGTCAATTTGTTAGAACTTGCTTAGTAGTGAATTGGGAACAAGAAGAAAAAGAAAAGGCTGGTGCTTCCCTTGTTGAGGTAAGAGCAAATGATCTTATTCGCGATTTCCTAAGAATTGAGTTAGTCAAGTCCACTATTTCGTATACACGAAAAAGGTATGGTAGGACAAGTGCAGGACCGATTCCCCATAATAGGTTAGATCGCGCCAATATCAATTCTTTTTATTCCAAGGCGAAGATTGAATCACTTAGCCAACATCCAGAAGCTATTGGCACTTTGTTGAATCGAAATAAAGAATACCACTCTTTGATGATTTTGTCGGCATCCAACTGTTCTCGAATTGGTTTATTCAAGAATTCAAAACATCCCAATGCGATAAAAGAATGGAATCCTAGAATTCCTATTCGAGAAATTTTTGGGCCCTTAGGCGCTATTGTAGCTAGTATATCGCATTTTTCTTCATCTTACTATTTACTAACGCATAATAAAATCCTGTTAAAAAAATATTTGTTCGTTGACAATTTAAAACAAACCTTCCAAGTACTTCAAGAACTTAAATACTCTTTAATAGATGAAAATAAAAGGATTTCTAATTTCGATAGTAACATAATGTTGGATCCATTCCTTTTGAATTGTCACTTTGTCCATCATGATTCTTGGGAAGAGACATTGGCAATAATTCACCTTGGACAATTTATTTGTGAAAATGTATGTCTATTTAAATCGCACATAAAAAAATCCGGTCAAATTTTCATTGTAAATATGAATTCCTTTGTTATAAGAGCAGCTAAACCTTATTTGGCCACTACAGGAGCAACTGTTAATGGTCATTATGGAGAAATCCTTTACAAGGGAGATAGGTTAGTTACGTTTATATATGAAAAATCGAGATCTAGTGACATAACGCAAGGTCTTCCAAAAGTGGAACAAATCTTTGAAGCGCGTTCAATTGATTCATTATCCCCGAATCTCGAAAGGAGAATTGAGGATTGGAATGAGCGTATACCAAGAATTCTTGGGGTCCCTTGGGGATTCTTGATTGGAGCTGAGCTAACCATAGCCCAAAGTCGTATCTCTTTGGTTAATAAAATCCAAAAGGTTTATCGATCCCAAGGGGTACAGATCCATAATAGACATATAGAGATTATTATACGCCAAGTAACATCAAAAGTGCGGGTTTCCGAAGATGGAATGTCTAATGTTTTTTCGCCTGGGGAATTAATCGGACTATTGCGAGCGGAACGAGCAGGACGAGCTTTGGATGAATCGATCTATTATCGGGCAATCTTATTGGGAATAACAAGGGCTTCCCTGAATACCCAAAGTTTCATATCTGAAGCAAGTTTTCAAGAAACTGCTCGAGTTTTAGCAAAAGCTGCCCTACGAGGTCGCATTGATTGGTTGAAAGGCTTGAAAGAAAACGTAGTTCTGGGGGGGATTATACCTGTTGGTACCGGATTCCAAAAATTTGTGCATCGTTCCCCACAAGACAAGAACCTTTATTTCGAAATAAAAAAAAAAAATCTATTCGCGTCGGAAATGAGAGATTTTTTGTTTCTCCATACAGAATTAGTTTCTTCAGATTCTGACGTAACAAACAATTTTTATGAGACATAAGAACCCCCATAAAAATATTTTTTACTTTACTAGACTTTTGAACTTAGAACACTAACAGGTCAAATTTTAGATTTTTAAGATTTTTATTTTAATAAGTAAAACAAGTCAGTTAATTCATTAAGGTGGTTATGTTTATACCATGTATCAATGGCCAACTCTTATCTTAGTACAAGGTTCTCTCGGAACAATTATTATTTATTTCAAGCTATTTCGGATCTTTCTTAATCTTCAAAAAGAACTAAATTCCGTAATGGAATGGTAGGATTAAAAAAAAGGAAGTGTGGAAAAAAATGACAAGAAGATATTGGAACATTAATTTGAAAGAGATGATAGAAGCAGGAGTTCATTTTGGTCATGGTATTAAGAAATGGAATCCTAAAATGGCCCCTTACATTTCGGCAAAGCGTAAAGGTACTCATATTATAAATCTCGCTAGAACGGCTCGTTTTTTATCAGAAGCTTGTGATTTAGTTTTTGATGCAGCAAGTCAGGGAAAAAGTTTCTTAATTGTTGGTACCAAAAAAAGAGCAACAGATTTAGTAGCATCAGCTGCAATAAGGGCTCGTTGTCATTATGTTAATAAAAAGTGGTTCAGTGGTATGTTAACGAATTGGTCGATTACGAAAACTAGACTTTCTCAATTTAGAGACTTAAGAGCAGAAGAAAAAATGGGAAAATTCCACCATCTCCCAAAAAGAGATGTGGCAATCTTGAAGAGAAAATTATCTACTTTGCAAAGGTATCTCGGCGGGATCAAATATATGACGAGATTGCCAGACATTGTGATCGTCCTTGATCAGCAAAAAGAGTATATAGCTCTTCGGGAATGTGCCATTTTGGGGATTCCTACTATTTCTTTAGTCGATACAAATTGTGACCCGGATCTCGCGAATATATCGATTCCAGCCAACGATGACACTATGACTTCAATTCGATTGATTCTTAACAAATTAGTATTTTCAATTTGTGAGGGCCGTTCTCTCTATATAAGAAATCGTTGATTAAGAATATATAGTGAATTCTTGGGCAACTGCGTAAATTTATGGAATCACTTACTTTACTATATCTTTTTTTTTGCATAGAATTTTTTTTGCATAGAAAAAAGAAGGGGAATATTGATATATATTAGAGGGTATTGATATATATTATGATCTGATGTGCTTTCTTGGTATCCTAAATATAAGATTAATACTTCAAGTTGCTGAGTTGAGAAAGAGATGGTTGAATCAAAAGAATTCCTTTTTTGAAGTTCAATTTTTATCAGAGGACAATATGAATATTATACCTTGTTCCATTAAAACACTCAAGGGGTTATACGATATATCGGGTGTAGAAGTAGGCCAACACTTCTATTGGCAAATAGGAGGTTTCCAAATTCATGCCCAAGTACTCATCACTTCTTGGGTCGTAATTACTATCTTGCTAGGTTCAGTTGTCATAGCTGTTCGGAATCCACAAACCATCCCGACCGACGGTCAGAATTTTTTTGAATATGTCCTTGAGTTTATTCGAGACTTGAGCAAAACTCAGATTGGAGAAGAATATGGTCCCTGGGTTCCCTTTATTGGAACTATGTTCCTTTTTATTTTTGTTTCGAATTGGTCGGGTGCTCTTTTACCTTGGAAAATTATAGAGTTACCCCATGGGGAATTAGCAGCGCCCACGAATGATATAAATACTACTGTTGCTTTAGCTTTACTCACGTCAGCGGCATATTTTTATGCTGGTCTTAGCAAAAAAGGATTGAGCTATTTCGAGAAATATATTAAACCAACTCCAATCCTTTTACCAATT
>NW_028259588.1:0-32632 GCF_056163025.1 Triticum urartu | reverse complement strand
ATTACTAAAGCCGAAGTCAGTAGGAGTACTATTATGAAGAAATTCAGACCTCGAGCTCGAGGACGTAGTTTCCCCATAAAAAAAAGCATGTGTCATATAACAATTGTACTAAATATAGTAAAGAAATCTAAATAACCTTTAGATCCATCTAAGATTTCGATTCCCAGTAAAAAAAATATAGAATAGAAAAATATGGGACAAAAAATAAATCCACTCGGTTTCAGACTTGGTACAACCCAAAAACACCATTCCTTTTGGTTCGCACAACCAAAAAATTATTCTGAAGGTCTACAGGAAGATAAAAAAATAAGGGATTGTATCAAGAACTATATACAAAAGAATAGGAAAAAGGGCTCGAATAGAAAAATAGAATCAGACTCAAGTTCCGAAGTAATTACACATAATAGAAAAATGGACTCAGGTTCAAGTTCCGAAGTAATTACACATATAGAAATCCAAAAAGAAATCGATACGATCCACGTCATAATCCATATTGGATTCCCAAATTTATTAAAGAAAAAAGGAGCAATCGAAGAATTAGAGAAAGATCTACAAAAGGAAATTAACTCTGTAAACCAGAGATTTAATATTTCTATCGAAAAAGTTAAAGAACCTTATAGACAGCCTAACATTCTTGCAGAATATATAGCTTTCCAATTAAAAAATAGAGTTTCATTCCGAAAGGCAATGAAAAAAGCCATTGAATTAACTAAAAAAGCAGATATAAGGGGAGTAAAAGTAAAAATTGCGGGTCGTCTCGGAGGAAAAGAAATTGCACGCGCCGAATCTATTAAAAAGGGTAGACTTCCCCTCCAAACAATTCGCGCTAAAATTGATTATTGCTGCTATCCAATTCGGACTATCTATGGAGTATTAGGTGTAAAAATTTGGATATTCGTAGACGAAGAATAAGTAATCTTGTCTTCGGATTCTGTCCATTGATAGAATAAAAAATGACAAGAGACTTTTTTCCTGAAATCCCTGCAAAAGAAGAAATTATACCTCTTTCTATAAGATTTAATGAAAATTGATAAATCATTTAATATAATTGCTATGCTTAGTGTGTGACTCGTTATTTTTTTCTTTTTTTTAAGAAAAAAACTTAGTAATTATAGAAAATTAACTAATAACCAACCTATTGCTTCGTATTGTCGAGATCCTAACTAAGAAACAGTCACTATATGAATAAATACCTCTATCATAACATAAATGAGTAGATGTGTCATATAGTTGTAGCAACTGCAATTTTTTCTCTAAAAAAGAAAAGGGATTCTAGGTTGTGAAGCAAAACTAAAGGGATGTGGATAAAGGGAGGGATGATAGAAAGAAGGAAGAGGAAATAAATAAGATATAGGATTCCACTATGTATGGTCTATGAATTACATCATAAAAGGCAATGTGATAAAGCATCAATATAATAAAAATAATAGAGAATTAAAAATTGTAACTTGAAACAAGAACTACAAATTTAAAGCAATAATAAAGAGCCGCCCGGGTTAATAAAACTGAGAAAATTAACTCGGAAAGAAATTTTTTGGAAGCTCCGTTGCGGGATTCAGACCTAACCATTCAAGGAGAAGCAGTGGGAACGACAGAACCTATGATTCCATAGGATTTTATTGAAAAGAATCCTAACACTTCATTGGGTGGGATGGCGGAACAAACCAAAAAAATTGTCTTATTTGGTAAGTTTATAAATTAACAAATAAGACAGGAAAGAGTAAATATTCGCCCGCGAAATTCTTATTGAATTAGAATACTTTACCGCGATTCAATAAGAGTAAAAATAAGGATTTTTTTAAGAAGGATTACATTATCTATAAATATAGAATTTAGATAAATATACACACACATCTGGATATATTCTAGATCTTCTTTTTTGACTATATATTATATTTTTCTGTTTTAACAAATTCAATATAAAAAAAACCGAACTTTTTCTATTATCTATTAATGTGTATCTATCCGTACCGTAATATTTTGGAATATTATGAATTAGAGAAATTTACATGCTTTCTGATTCCATTCGCGAGGAGCTGGATGAGAAGAAACTCTCATGTCCAGTTTTGCAGTAGAGATGGAACTAAGAAAGAGAACCATCGACTATAACCCCAAAAGAACCAGATTTCGCAAACAACATAGAGGAAGAATGAAAGGAAAATCCTGCCGAGGCAATCGTATTTGTTTTGGTAGATATGCTCTTCAAGCACTTGAACCCGCTTGGATCACGGCGAGACAGATAGAAGCAGGACGAAGAGCAATAACACGATATGCACGTCGTGGTGGAAAAATATGGGTACGTATATTTCCCGACAAACCGGTTACACTAAGACCCACGGAAACACGTATGGGCTCGGGAAAGGGGTCCCCCGAATATTGGGTATCCGTTGTTAAACCTGGTCGTATACTTTATGAAATGGGGGGAGTATCTGAAACTGTAGCTAGAGCAGCTATCTCCATAGCTGCCAGTAAAATGCCCATACGAAGTCAATTTATTCGATTAGAGATATAGAACCCTAAAAGGGGTATGGAAGATAAAAAAAAATGCTCGGTTTTTCTTTCTGGAAAGACAATATTTCTTTCATCCTTTTGCATTGAAATAACAAATTGAAATCAAAATAATATGATTCAACCTCAGACCCTTTTAAATGTAGCAGATAATAGTGGAGCTCGAAAATTGATGTGTATTCGAGTCATAGGAGCTGCTGGTAATCAGCGATATGCTCGTATTGGTGATGTTATTGTTGCTGTAATCAAAGACGCATTGCCCCAAATGCCTCTAGAAAGATCCGAAGTAATTCGAGCTGTAATTGTACGTACATGTAAAGAGTTCAAATGCGAAGACGGTATAATAATCCGCTATGATGACAATGCTGCGGTTATAATTGATCAAAAAGGCAATCCAAAAGGAACTCGAGTTTTTGGCGCGATTGCCGAGGAATTGAGAGAATTGAATTTTACCAAAATAGTTTCATTAGCTCCTGAAGTATTATAAATACTAGTAGGCGAAATTGAGACCAAAGAATTAATTTAGTAGATTGTGTTTTACGTATATGTTTTAAAATCCAAAATGAAAAAAAAAAAAAGAAAACATGTTGATTATAGAAAAATTAGGAGGAACCTAGAATTAGAGTCTTATGGGCAAGGACACTATTGCTGATTTACTAACCTCTATAAGAAATGCGGACATGAATAAAAAAGGAACAGTTCGAGTAGTATCTACAAATATTACCGAAAACATTGTTAAAATACTTCTACGAGAGGGTTTTATTGAAAGTGTTCGGAAACATCAGGAACGTAACAGATATTTCTTGGTTTCAACTTTGCGACATCAAAAGAGAAAGACTATAAAAGGAATATATAGAACAAGAACCTTTTTAAAGCGTATCAGCCGACCCGGCTTACGAATTTATACCAACTATCAAGGAATTCCTAAAGTTTTGGGTGGAATGGGAATTGCTATTCTTTCTACTTCTCGAGGAATAATGACAGATCGAGAAGCTCGACTAAACAGAATTGGGGGAGAAGTCTTATGTTATATATGGTAATCGCCCCGCCTATAGTGCTCGAATTCTATCTCGCCCTTCCTATTTTTAAAATAAAAATAGAAAAATAGGAGAAAAAAAATATGACAGAAAAAAAAAATAGGAGAGAAAAAAAAAACCCGAGAGAAGCAAAAGTAACTTTCGAAGGTTTAGTTACGGAAGCCCTACCCAATGGAATGTTCCGCGTTCGGCTAGAGAATGACACCATCATCCTAGGCTATATTTCAGGAAAGATACGGTCTAGTTCTATACGAATACTGATGGGGGATAGGGTCAAAATTGAAGTAAGTCGTTATGATTCAAGCAAGGGACGTATAATTTATAGACTTCCCCATAAGGATTCGAAGCGTATCGAAGACTCGAAGGATAGCGAAGATTTGAAGGATAGCGAAGATTTGAAGGATACCAAAGATTCAAAGGATTAGGTTTTTCTTTTTTTTTCTAGGGTAATAAATTCTAAGTTCTAAAATTCAAGCGAAGAGACTTATTTTTTCCAAAAGATTAGATTCATAGTTTAAAAAAGGATACGGAAATATGAAAATAAGAGCTTCCGTTCGTAAAATTTGTACAAAATGTCGACTGATTCGTAGGCGTGGACGAATTAGAGTCATTTGCTCTAATCCGAAGCATAAACAAAGACAGGGGTAATCTTTCGAAAAAGAACTTTACTTTCTAAAAAGTAAAAAAAAGTACCCGCGGAAATGTTCCAATTCCAAATAAAATAATTTCATTTAAAATAATTAAAGTAAAGGGTTTATTTTACCCTGAAACGGATATCTTTGTATCTTTTTTTCTTTTTTTTATTTCTAACTCATATTTATGAGATAATAAAATATGGCAAAAGCTATACCAAAAATTGGTTCACGTAAGAAAGTGCGTATTGGTTTACGTAGGAATGCACGTTTTAGTTTACGGAAGAGTGCACGTAGAATAACAAAAGGGGTTATTCATGTTCAAGCTAGTTTCAACAATACCATTATAACTGTTACAGACCCACAAGGTCGGGTGGTTTTTTGGTCCTCGGCCGGTACTTGTGGATTCAAAAGCTCAAGAAAAGCATCACCCTATGCTGGTCAAAGAACAGCAGTAGATGCTATTCGTACAGTAGGTTTGCAACGAGCAGAAGTTATGGTAAAGGGCGCTGGTAGTGGAAGAGATGCCGCATTACGAGCCATTGCTAAAAGTGGTGTGCGATTAAGTTGTATACGCGATGTAACACCTATGCCGCATAATGGATGTCGACCGCCTAAAAAAAGACGTCTGTAAAAGAATTAACCCGCTTTCAACTTTCATTTCAAGAGAAATAAACGATTCAATGATAAAATAATAATACTAGTCTATTATGGTTCGAGAGGAGGTAGCAGGATCCACTCAAACACTACAGTGGAAGTGTGTTGAATCAAGAGTAGATAGTAAGCGCCTTTATTATGGTCGTTTCATTCTGTCCCCGCTTAGAAAAGGTCAAGCGGACACCGTCGGTATTGCCTTGCGAAGAGCTTTACTTGGAGAAATAGAAGGAACATGTATCACACGTGCAAAATTTGGGAGCGTGCCGCACGAGTATTCTACAATAGCAGGTATTGAAGAATCCGTACAAGAAATTTTACTAAATTTGAAAGAAATTGTATTGAGAAGTAATCTCTATGGAGTTAGAGACGCATCCATTTGCGTCAAAGGTCCTAGATACATAACTGCTCAAGATATCATCTTACCGCCTTCCGTAGAAATCGTTGATACGGCACAACCTATAGCTAACTTGACAGAGCCCATTGATTTCTGTATTGATTTACAGATCAAGAGAGATCGTGGATATCAGACAGAACTCAGAAAGAACTATCAAGATGGAAGTTATCCTATAGATGCTGTATCCATGCCTGTTCGAAATGTGAATTATAGTATTTTTTCTTGTGGGAATGGAAATGAAAAACACGAGATACTTTTTCTAGAAATATGGACTAATGGAAGTTTAACCCCTAAGGAAGCACTTTATGAGGCTTCTCGTAATTTGATTGATTTATTTCTTCCTTTTCTACACGCGGAGGAAGAGGGCGCTAGTTTCGAAGAAAATAAAAACAGGTTTACTCCACCCCTTTTTACTTTTCAAAAAAGATTAACTAATCTAAAGAAAAACAAAAAAGGAATTCCATTGAATTGTATTTTTATTGATCAATTAGAATTGACTTCTAGAACGTATAATTGTCTAAAAAGGGCCAATATACATACACTATTGGACCTTTTGAGTAAGACTGAAGAAGATCTTCTGAGAATTGACAGTTTTCGTATGGAAGATAGAAAACATATATGGGACACTCTAGAGAAGCATCTCCCAATTGATTTACTTAAGAATAAACTCTCGTTTTAAATCCATTGCAATTTTTTTTCTTCTTCTTTTTCGAGTTAGAATAAAAAGAAAACAATTTAGCATCTTTGGTACAATCTATATTTTCGCGAAATGGATCATAATAAAATGGATTTTAGGTATCTAGGGAAGATTCACTTGGAAGTAACTATTTCCTAGATACCTATGGTACTTCACGGTTGAATGAATCAAAAAATATCTAAAAAAGACCTAAAGTTAATGATTTATCAATGGGTAATGTTGCTCCAATACCTAACCAAAGAGCTACTACAGTACCGATTAAAAAAACGGTCGTAGCTACTGGGCGGCGAAATGGATTTTGGAATTTATTGACATTCTCTAGAAAAGGTACTGTCAATAAGCCTGTTGGCACAGAAACCATTAAAAGAACGCCCAATAACTTATTGGGTACCGTACGGAGTATTTGAAACACGGGAAAGAAGTACCACTCGGGTAATATTTCCAGAGGAGTTGCAAACGGATCTGCCGGTTCACCAATCATTGATGGCTCGAGAACCGCTAAACCTACATTACATGCAATAGTACCTAGAATTACTACTGGAAAAATATATAAAAGATCGTTGGGCCATGCGGGTTCCCCGTAATAATTATGTCCCATCCCTTTAGCTAATTTAGCTCTTAATACAGGATCATTTAAGTCTGGTTTCTTTGTTATTGGGATAGGTGAACTCTTTAGGATCCATCCCCCAAAGGAACCGGACATGAGAATTTATCATCATCCGGCTCGAGCAAGAGTGAAAGAAATAAGACCGCGGAAGATCCTTAATAGAATTAAGGTTTATAATGACTCAATGACTCTAGGCAAGAAAAGCTTTATCAGATTCTCTTTTCCGAAGTTGCACCTACAACTACTCATTGAAAATAATCCTATTCTTATGGGTAAATGCTCAATATCCAAGTGGGCTTACAAATTTGATCATGATCAATTGCTTTGTGGATTGTCTCATGTCTCTTGATTAGTTGGTATTTATCCCCTCAATATCGCAAGTTTCTTACCTCCAAACAAAATATTTACTTGTTACTAATAAAAAATCAAAAAGTTTAGCCTACATTCTTCCTTAGATCCCTTCTTTTACTCCGATAGTATTGCGGATCACAATCGATGCAAAGAAAATGAATGCATTTCCATACTATAATAAAAAGGTAAGTGTAATAAATAGAGAACTGGATCATGTCACATGACTTATTCCATTTCTACTCTATGGGATCTTACGGAGCCTGTTCATGGATGACATGGTTGCGGTATGATCATAGAAGATATTCTCCTCAAGTGAACCAGCCTATCCTTCCTAGGTAGGGGACTTACATGTTGATTGGATGCGGAGACACCTTTGGTTGTGAATTCTAATGTGGCAGATCCAATTCTTTATCTGCATGGCCAAATCAATAATTCAAGTCACACACTCCCATAATCCGCCTTTTTTCTTTCGTAAAATTAACTTCAACTATTTGTATTGTATAAAAATACTTTGGAGTTGAAGAGAAGTATCCAAATGACATGTGTTATTTTACAATAACCCATGCTTGTAGCAATGAAATACCAAAACCTACCCGATATGATATATGATAATTATAATTCTCTATGATATGCCTTCCCTATAAAGGACCCGAAATACCTTGCTTACGTATCATTGGAAAGTGCATTAACATAAATACGGCAGTAAGCAGAGGCAGTACAAAGGTATGTAAACTATAAAAACGAGTCAAAGTGGATTGGCCCACACTAGCACTTCCGCGTAATAACTCCACTAAAGGCGATCCTATTACCGGAATGGCGTCAGGTACACCTGTCACAATTTTGACTGCCCAATAGCCAATTTGATCCCAAGGCAAAGAATAACCAGTTACACCAAATGATGCAGTCAAAACAGCCAAAACCACACCTGTGACCCAAGTTAATTCGCGGGGTTTTTTAAATCCCCCTGTGAGATACACACGAAATACATGCAGGATCATCATTAAAACCATCATACTTGCTGACCATCGATGAACTGATCGGATTAACCAACCAAAGTTGGCCTCGGTCATTATGTATTGAACCGAGGAAAAAGCCTCTGTAACGGTTGGTCGGTAGTAAAAAGTCATAGCAAAACCGGTAGCGACTTGTACTAGAAAACAAGTAAGTGTAATTCCCCCTAAACAATAAAATATGTTGACATGGGGAGGAACATATTTACTAGTTATATCATCTGCAATTGCCTGAATCTCAAGACGTTCCTCAAACCAATCATATACTTTATTGAGATAGGTAACTAACCCGAGTCCCCCTCTAAGAGCCGTATATGAAAATTTCATCTCGTACGGCTCAAGCAGAAACACAAAAATTTTCAACGAATATTAGAAAAAAGGTTCAAAACTTCATCAGCCACTGAATTGGGTCGATTTGCCTTGAAGATATCAAATAAGAAAAATCCGGAATATCTTCTTTGTGATGATAATGCCAAAAAATCTCAAGTTGGCGCGTCTTTCTTTCTTCCTTTCCCTTATGTTGGTCATTAGAGGCTTCTTGACTTTTCTCTTCCCTATAAAGGATTTGTTTTTTTATGCGTAATATAGAAATTATCTTGTTGAGATCCTATGAATCAGTTCAATTAAAACCTTAGATTCATACTAGAGCCACGATGATTTAGTCTCAAGCTAAACAAAAGGCAAGGGTTCTTCGAATAAGAACCGCTTGATAATCATTTATTGAATCAGTGTAATGACTCGACAAAATCGAGAGAAAAAAAGTTGTCTTTTGGGCAAACAAAATTGGAAGGAAGAAAATTTCTTTTTTATTTTTATTTAAGAACTACTTGAATTTTTCAGTCTGGTTGCGAGGTCTTAATAGTGAGTATGAATCATAGTTCCATTTTTTTTTGATCCACTCTATCTATTTCGTGTTCCAGATACTAGAATAAATAATATCTGACGAATTAGAATCATCTTGATAGAGATAACAGGCCCTTTCTATGTATTATCAATAGGATCAATTCTAACAAGTCACACACTCATATTCCAGAGATACCGAAACAAAAAAATTCCGCGGTCGAACTACCATAATATCTAGAAATGTAGATCTTAAACTAGAAAGGCTTTTTTGGATGGAAAAACTCTGACTTCCTAGTTTTAGTTAGTAGAAACCTAATTGGTTAAAATTCCGTCCAGTAAAACGGAAGAATTATAAATTTCTAAAATGATAGATAGGAATATAGCGAATAAAGCCATTGCGATCCCCATAAAAGGAGTAGTCCCCCAACCCGGGGCGACTTTCCCATATTCCGAATTCAAGGGTTTCAGTAAACTACCTGCACCAGTTCGTTTTGGCCTAGGTTTAGAACTATCTTCAACGGTTTGTGTAGCCATAAATTCTATTTAATCATTGGTGTTGACTTTGTATACTATTCCGTTGTAGTTGTAAATACACGATCTTTTCGTAGATCCATTGTAATCTTGAAATTCTATAAAAATGGAAACAGCAACTTTAGTCGCCATCTCCATATCTGGTTTACTTGTAAGCTTTACTGGGTATGCCTTATATACCGCGTTTGGGCAACCCTCTCAACAATTAAGAGATCCATTCGAAGAACACGGAGACTAATTTAAGTAAGAAGTCTCCCAGATAGGGGGACTTCTTACTTAAATGAAATTATTTTATTCTTTTAGTTGGAGTTGGTGGAACCTTAGGTGGTTCTCGGAAGAAGATAGCGAAAAAAATTATCCCTAAAGTCGAAACTAAAAGGAACGTATAAACCAATGCTTCCATAGATTCGATCCTGGTTTATTTACAATTATAACTTCCACACCTATTCATTTGTCATTTGGGATAATTTCCCATATAAAGAAAGAAAAAGAGTCAAAGAAAGGATGGGAGATGTTTCCCATGTCAAATCAAAAAAGAGAGGTGAAAGATACTATAACAATGTGTATCAAACTGCCTGTTTCCTTGTAGTTGGATCTCCCACTTTTTGGAATGTTCCAAATTCCACTTGAGCATCCAAATCTGGATCAATACCAGCAAAAACATCTCGGAACAATGTTCTAGCGCCATGCCAAATGTGTCCGAAAAAGAAGAGCAAAGCAAAGGTAGCATGACCAAAAGTGAACCAACCCCTTGGACTGCTGCGAAAAACACCATCAGATTTCAAAGTAGCCCGGTCTAATTCAAAAATTTCCCCTAATTGAGAACGCCTCGCATATTTTTTTACAGTAGCAGGATCAGAATAACTTACTCCATTAAGTTCGCCACCATAGAACTCCACCGTTACACCTACTTGTTCAACACTATATTTGGATTCTGCTCTTCTAAAAGGAACGTCTGCTCTAACAATTCCCTCCTCATCTACCAAAACAACCGGAAATGTTTCAAAAAAAGTAGGCATACGGCGTACAAAAAGCTCACGTCCTTCTTTATCTCTAAAGACGGGATGTCCTAACCATCCAACAGCTATTCCATCCCCATTGTCCATTGAGCCTGCTCTGAATAATCCCCCTTTTGCCGGATTATTACCAATATAATCATAAAAGGCTAATTTTTCGGGAATTTTAGACCAAGCTTCTGATAAACTAAGATTTTCGGCTAAACCATTGCTAACTCTTCGATATATTTCTTGCTGAAAGTATCCCTGATCCCACTGATAACGAGTAGGCCCAAATAATTCGATTGGGGTCGTTGCTGACCCATACCACATAGTTCCAGCAACTACGAAAGCTGCAAAAAAAACAGCAGCGATACTACTGGAAAGTACAGTTTCAATATTGCCCATACGTAATCCTTTATATAGACGTTGAGGCGGACGGACACTAAGATGGAATAAGCCCGCTAATATACCCAATGTACCCGCAGCAATATGATGAGAAGCTATTCCCCCCGGAACAAAAGGATCAAAACCTTCTGCACCCCACGCTGGATTTACAGCTTGTACTTTTCCAGTTAGTCCATAAGGATCGGATACCCATATCCCAGGACCATACAAACCCGTTACATGAAATGCCCCAAAGCCAAAGCAAGCCACCCCTGCAAGAAATAAATGAATTCCAAAGATCTTGGGCAAATCCAAAGAGGGTTTTCCCGTCCGCTCATCAGAGAATATTTCTAGGTCCCAATATACCCAATGCCAGATCGCTGCCAAGAAACACAAGCCAGAAAACACAATATGCGTACCTGCCACACCTTCATAACTCCAAATACCCGGATTTGTTACAGTTCCTCCTGAAATACTCCAACCACCCCACGAATCCGTTATTCCTAAACGAGTCATGAAGGGAATTACGAACATACCTTGTCTCCACATTGGATCCAGAACAGGATCAGAGGGATCAAAAACTGCTAATTCGTATAAAGCCATTGAGCCAGCCCAACCAGAAACTAGAGCTGTGTGCATTATATGCACCGCAAGCAATCGACCCGGATCATTCAATACGACAGTATGAACACGATACCAAGGCAAACCCATGGAAATACCCCTTTAGCAAAGAAAAATAGACACGATGTCGCTTTATTTTATCGCATTGAAAAAGACTATCCATATCCTATGTACCTAACCCTTCTAGGGGATTCTGTGTCAGAAAGCGCGAATATTTATTTCATTCCATTAAAAATAAGAAGCCAATTCTGTTCATAAGAAGAAAGAGAAGCAGATCTATTCTATACTCGATAAGTGCCAATATGCAATGGGTAACTTGGCCAATTTGGAAAAAACGAAGAATAGATCGCTACCCCTCTTTGTTTAGCATTCAAATCACCCATTCCCTTTTCTTTATTCAATCTGTCTTACATTCCTTATATGTATAACCTTTCAATCTACGTATTAATAGAATCTATAATATTCATATAGAATAAGAATAAAAATTAAGACAATAAACTGCGGATTCTTTCTTTCTGTTCCATTCTTACGTTTCCATATTAAAGTGTGGTTTTCTTACTTAAATTTAATAATATTAATCTAATATGCCCATTGGTGTTCCAAAAGTACCTTACCGGATTCCTGGAGATGAAGAAGCGACTTGGGTTGACTTATACAATGTTATGTATCGAGAAAGGACACTTTTTTTAGGTCAAGAGATTCGTTGCGAGATCACGAATCATATTACAGGTCTCATGGTATATCTGAGTATAGAAGATGGAATTAGTGATATTTTTTTGTTTATAAACTCCCCAGGCGGGTGGCTAATCTCAGGAATGGCTATTTTTGATACGATGCAAACGGTGACACCAGATATATATACAATATGCCTCGGAATAGCCGCCTCCATGGCGTCCTTCATTCTGCTTGGAGGAGAACCCACCAAGCGTATAGCATTCCCTCACGCGAGGATTATGCTTCACCAACCTGCTAGTGCTTATTATCGGGCAAGGACACCAGAATTTTTACTAGAAGTAGAAGAGTTACACAAAGTTCGCGAAATGATCACAAGGGTTTATGCAGTAAGAACAGGCAAGCCTTTTTGGGTTGTATCCGAAGACATGGAAAGGGATGTTTTTATGTCAGCAGACGAAGCCAAAGCTTATGGACTTGTCGATATTGTAGGGGATGAAATGATTGACAAGCACTGCGATACTGATCCAGTGTGGTTTCCAGAAATGTTTAAGGATTGGTAGTGTCCGGATTTCTTGTAAAGTTATTTCACAGCTAAATTCGTGTTTTCCTCGATTTAATAGAAAATAGAAAGACTTCATGATGAGCAATCATCAGGTTAAGATGGATCTAAACCAATCCATTTTTTTCTATATACATACAACATGCCGACGGTTAAACAACTTATTAGAAACGCAAGACAGCCAATACGAAATGCTCGAAAAACGGCCGCGCTTAAAGGATGCCCTCAGCGTCGAGGAACATGTGCTAGGGTGTATGTGCGACTCGTTCAGATCATGACTTCAAACAAATATAAAAAAAATTGAAGTATCCATGATTAGTACCAATGAATAGGATATAGCTTCTCTATCCTAGATTTCTATGGTATATGGAATTTATGGTTTCCTTTGGTGCAAATCCAATTATCTAAATTGGAAATAAGAAGCAATTCTCCCATTGGTAGCAAATGGTTATCCATTAAGCGGAGGAAATAGTAATAAAAAGAAAAAGGCTTATGCTCCTTTATCTTAAAAGAACGGACTAACAGGGTCAGCTACTTAGCCAACTTTCATAATTAAATACCGTCACTGTATGGATAACTCTTATTGTGAAAAGAGCTATTTACTCTATAATGGATAGGTAGAGCCAAAGAATGTGGACTATACAAGTTCGCAATACCTTTTGATGAAAGAAAGGGCTCCGGTGTATAGAGAGGGCCTCACCGTTTAAAAGGGAACCATAGAAACGATGGAACCCACTATTTTTTTTAGTATTATTAGAATGAATTTGTTATTTCGTATAGAAATAACTGAACGGAGTGGAATAAAAAATCGTGGTTGGGAAGGTTACTATAGCAAAAGCCATTGGAATTAATATTTTATATATCGGAATAATTAGTTTTGTTATTAATGAGAAAAAGGGTGGCTAAAAGAAGAGAAATCATTAGTTATTCATTAAGGTTAATTTGATTCAATGACCAGAGTTCCGCGAGGATATATAGCCCGGAGACGACGAACAAAAATGCGTTCATTTGCCTCAAACTTTAGAGGGGCTCATTTAAGACTTAATCGAATGATTACCCAACAGGTAAAAAGAGCTTTTGTTTCCTCTCATCGAGATAGAGGTAGGCAAAAGAGGGATTTTCGTCGTTTGTGGATCACTCGGATAAACGCAGCAACGCGGGTATATAAAGTATTCGATAGTTATAGTAAATTAATACACAACCTGTACAAGAAGAAATTGATTCTTAATCGTAAAATGCTTGCACAAGTAGCTGTATCAAATCCAAATAATCTTTACACGATTTCCAATAAAATAAAGATCATCAATTAAAGGTATAAATAAAGTAATATACTGGAATAATAAAAGATGAATTCCCGGAGAGGGAACTCCGGGAAGATACAATAAATTAAGATTAAGTGGTAGGAATCAACGAGCTGGATTACTTTCTTTATAATATATATAGGTCTGGCCCTTTCGAATTCGAATAAAACATCAACAATCGGAACTTAAGTTCCGGTTGTTGTTTCTTAAATTTTGGTTGTTGTTTCTTAAGTTTCGATTGGAATTGTACTTTTGCGTTAATTGAGGAATATGTCTATTTTTTCTGGGTCTAGAACCTGTAATTATTGAAATTGACTGGGCTTGAAATTGCTTTTCGTTCTCATAGTTACGAAACGGTAAGAAAGATAAAATACGAGCCTGTTTTATAGCAAGAGTAATTAATCGTTGTTGTTTCAAGGTTAATCTATTTATTCGTCTCGATAATATTTTTCCTTGTTCACTAATAAATCTATTAATTAAACTCATGTTTCTATAATCAATTCGATCTCCCGGGCCAATCCGGGGACGCCTACGAAAAGGTTGTTTAGATTTACGAAAAGGTTGCTTGAATTTACGAAAAGTTTGCTTGGATTTACGAAAGGGTTGCTTGGATTTATTAAAAGTTTGCTTGGATTTACTAAAGGGTTGCTTAGATTTAAGAAAAGGTTGTTTAGATGTATACATGATTTATTCCTTATTTAAAATTTGAAAATTTGAAAATTCACTTCTTTATTTTATTAATTTAGGATCCAGAAGAAGTAGTTTTTCTTTGATCCATATCTTATTTGATTCATATTATAGTATATGAATACCCTCTATACATATGAAATAATATCTACCGGAAATCAGATGAGTTGATTTGTATTTTGTATTCTATACTATGTTTTCTTTATATATTAAATATGAAGTTCTTACTCTTTCTGTTGTTTGGAAAGATCAAACACACGATGTTCCTATTTCTTTATTTCGTGATGAGTCGTATGCTTGCGACAATAACGACAAAATTTTTTGAATTCTAATTGTCCGGGTGTATTGTGGCGATTCTTTTGAGTACTATATCTAGAAATCCCCGTCGATTCCTCATTGGCACCTTTTCGAACACAACTGATGCATTCCAAAATAACTCTGATTCTAACATCTTTTCCCTTGGCCATGAACCTCCTTTTCTTTTTGGATTGACTTAACTTAATTCTTCTACTTATTCTTTTATTCTTCTATTTTGAATCCGAAGAAGAAGAATAAAATTCATTAGAATAATTTTTTTTTATTCTTTAATTAAGTAATAAAAAATAGAGAAATAATTAAAGAATACAATCCTTGTCGAATTAGCAAAGATTTTGGTTCGAAATCCTTTCATTTAATTAGCCAGCCCCGCCTTTTCTATGCTCTGATTTCTGAGGCCTTATTTAGCTTGGGTACCCCTTTAAATTGAATTTCTATTTTCAAAAATGGGGTTTACCAAATTTTTAATGACTCTGAGGTTCAACCCAATCCATCTTTTCTTTCTTTTTCCTTCCGATACTAAAAAAAGATTGAAAAGGATCAAATTTTGTCATATCACGAAGAAATCTATCCCTCCCATAGCAATAACTAGAATTAAAAAAAAGGGAATGACAAAGCATCTGGGAATAAACGATTAATTTCTATCAATAAACCTGCTAAAGCACCAAACCATAGAGTACTTAGCACGGGTGCTACAGAGAGATATGTTTTTATATCCCGCATTGAAAATCCTCCTTCCTTGTTGGAATACATATATGATCATAAACTCTTGCCCAAGATTGTTATGCTATATATAAAATGAACCATATCGACGAAATTTTCCTATCCCTAAAAAAGAAAAAGATGACCCCTTCTTCCTATATATTACCAAGGAAAAGTAATCCTTCTTTTATAGGCGAAATTATATTGGATTTTATATGTATATAATTCCTTAATTATATGAGACCAAAAAGAAGAAATGACACGAGGGTTCTATATATAGATAGAGAAAGAAAGAAGAAGAAAATTATGATGTGGAAAAGAAGACAGGAATTGTGTACAATGGCATTGTACAACAATTTAATTTGGAAAAGGGATGTAGCGCAGCTTGGTAGCGCGTTTGTTTTGGGTACAAAATGTCACAGGTTCAAATCCTGTCATCCCTACCTATTACTTCTTTCTTCTTTATAGGCAGTAGCGACGAGATCAATTAAAGTAAAGTGGGTATAACTTGAATTTGTGGAGACTATACGTACGTGAGATACATTAGGAATAGAAAAAGATTTTCTTTTTGAATGAATGAAAGCGCTCTTAGTTCAGTTCGGTAGAACGCGGGTCTCCAAAACCCGATGTCGTAGGTTCAAATCCTACAGAGCGTGATTCCATCTATTTTATGTCGAAGCAGAGTAAAATAACTTAACAAAATTGAATTGTAACTCCAATTTCAATTTGACCTCCTCTCTGGTCTGGAGGAGGTCAATCAAAAAAAAAAAATGACTCAATCAAAGATCCAACTGATCCCCACGCCTGTATTGCAAATACGCAGTCACGAATAATCCCGCTAAAGTAATAGGAATTAGGCCTAAGACGATTCCAAATAGAAAAACTTCAATCATTTCGATTTGTTCGAGGGGATAAAAAAAGAGGTACGATCTATCCCTAAATAGTACTCTAAATTATCCACGAATCTCAATGACCAAGAAAAGAATTCCTAATTAGTCTGGAAAAGAGTCGTAGAATGCCAGGAATCCCAAAGAAAGATTTTTCTTTTCTGAATTATAATTATTCAGTCAATTCAAATAAGGCGTATCTTGTTCAAGCCAATAAATAGAGCTGGGGTTATAGTTAAAGCAGCCAGTAGAAAACCAAAATAACTAGTTAAAGTAAGCATGAAAGAGTTAAATTCCATTTATTTTTTTTTACTGACACTACATATGTTGGTAAAGCATTTACCTAAGTTATGGAAAATTCATAATTCATCAGTTATTTTAGATAATACTAAAAAACAAGATAGAGTAAGATACAGAAGTGTAAAAGAAAGTGGATTCATCAGATGATACATGAGTCCCTAATTCCGAATCAAGAGATTTGTTGTGGAATTTGTCAATTGAGTAAAGTAATAATATTAAGAACTAGATCATCTAACCCCATTGAATGAAAAAAAGAAATTCAATTTTCAGGGAAATTTTTGAATAAGAGATAAATAAACAATTGAATTTGAAAAAAAAAACTTCTTTCTATTTTGGATAATTTCTTTTTCAATAGGACCCTCTTTTTGGAGTGAACGATCGAATATTCCCCTATTCCTTCTTATTTTAACTGATTGTATTCCATATGGAATAAGAGGAGAACAAAAGCATTCCACGACCTGCCAAGGGGCTGTTAAAAAAAAAAAAAAAAGAAAGCTCTTCCTTGAATTTACTTTATTTTTATTCCTTTTTCGAACTCCAACCAAAGTAGATTCGAAGACGAGTCACTTCAATTATCCTTTTAAGTTCTATTCTATCTTCTGTCTTTCCCTATTTCATCTCGTAAAGTTCCGCGCTCGCAGTTTGGTCAAGAAAGTTAGACCTAATCCAACAAACAATACAAGGATGAATTACGAATTATGAAAGGATAGATTTCACATATACTTGTCCTTGTATTGTGTCAGTATGAGAATATCCTTCCTAAATTATTTATCCAAACCTATTGATCATTAACTTAGATTTTCCCAAGATTTTGGCTGCTATTCCGAATTACTCTATTATTCCGAAGCCAATGAAAAGTAAGTAGAACCTACAAAAATGGGGTTTTCTATTGATGCCTTGAATAACATATAGCTTACCTATAGACAAAAAAAAAATAAAAAAGTAATTATGTTTCGGAACCAGGCAAAACCAGATTGCTGTGCCATAGGAAGGATAGCTATACTAATTCGGTATACTCAAAATACACCTTTGGTACAAAATTGACAATCTCACAAGGATGAAATATCAGTAATTTTCTATTTACTGGTCGATCCCATCTTTTACGGAATCAATTCCTTTTTTGAATGTACAAAAATTTTGGGAGTTCAGCATGTCTGGAAGCACGGGAGAACGTTCTTTTGCTGATATTATTACCAGTATTCGATACTGGGTTATTCATAGCATTACTATACCTTCCCTATTCATTGCGGGTTGGTTATTTGTCAGTACGGGTTTAGCTTATGACGTGTTTGGAAGTCCTAGGCCAAACGAGTATTTCACGGAAAGCCGACAAGGAATTCCGTTAATAACCGACCGTTTTGATTCTTTAGAACAACTCGATGAATTTAGTAGATCCTTTTAGGAGGCCCTCAATGACCATAGATCGAACCTATCCTATTTTTACAGTGCGATGGCTGGCTATTCACGGACTAGCTGTACCTACTGTTTTTTTCTTGGGATCAATATCAGCAATGCAGTTCATCCAACGATAAAACAAATTCCAACTATAGAACTATGACACAATCAAACCCGAATGAACAAAATGTTGAATTGAATCGTACCAGTCTATACTGGGGTTTATTACTCATTTTTGTACTTGCTGTTTTATTTTCCAATTACTTCTTCAATTGAGAGAAAGAAAGAGACTAATAAGAATTCTCTTATCCCATTTGGAAGGATACCATCCTTATAACTACCCATGACTGTTTTTGTCTCTAGCATGACCAATTGATAAAATGTGGAGGAAAGTAGGGGAAATGGCCGATACTACTGGAAGAATTCCTCTTTGGCTGATAGGTACTGTAGCTGGTATTGCTGTGATTGGTTTAGTAGGTGTTTTCTTTTATGGTTCATATTCTGGATTGGGTTCATCTCTATAGTAATCGGAGGGACCAGATTGTAAACATGAAAAAGTAGGAGCTTAGCGGGTCCTTACCCCCCTTTATCTGATTAGAGCGGAAAGGACCCGCGGAATTTTTATTTTACTCTTATAACGCGAATTGAATCTATTCGATTCACTCTTATGAAGCAACAAGAAAAAGAGATCACTCGAGGATCCAATATCTTATTCCACGAAGGAAGTATCCTGAAAATCCTTGATTTAGTTTCGAGTAATAAACTAATAAAACCTTAATCAAAACTATTCAACTAGCCTAAAAATAAAAAAACCTTCAATGGAAGAGTTTACTTTTTTTTTGCAAAATTTCTGTAAATTTGAAGTTGAACTTAATTAAACAAGCCAAGCAATTTGCTCACAATCACAAGAAATTTTTCCCCCGCCATATTTTCTTCCCCTCTGTTTGTCCACTACCTCGGCTAAACCTAAGCAAAAGAAAAAGAGGTCCAAGAGACAGACCCGAATAAAGAAGAAATAGTAATCTTTGACGAATTAGGAAGAAAAAGGATTCTTATTTTGATACAAGAAGAATCGGCACAAGAAAAAGGCTTTTTCTTGTGCCGAATAGACGATTAAGAAGACCTGCAATCCCTCCGAAAAAGAAGAAATTTTAATTTGATTGTTCTCGCCTTTGCCTTGGATTCTCTTCTTTTGCATGGGATATAAATAAGGAATTCCAGACATCTCATAAACAAAAAGCAGTCTAAACAAAAAAAGGATTTCCAAAATAGATCATAGATAATTCTAGCAATTGCCAATAAATCGAGGCTTTTTACCAACTTGATGGTAAGAAATCCCGGGACCTAGAAATTCATTTCGTACAATTGAACCTTTTCAAACTGTTTCTTTTTGAGAACCAAAAAAACTTGTGCCAAAATAACGGATGCGAAGAAGAACAAAAGGCCTTGGACACGTAATGGATCCTGAAGCACGATTTCTGCGTCCCCCTGACCAAAACCTCCCACATTAGGATTGCTTGTTAATGGTTGATCAAGCTTGATGGATTCCCCCTCTGAAACAAGAAGTTCTGGTCCGGGAGGTATAATATCAATCACTTGGCGTCCATCTGATGCATCAACTATGGATATTTCATACCCCCCCTTTTCTTTACGTAGTATTTTTCTTACTATACCTGTTGACGTAGCATTATAGACTGTATTGTTACTCTTGCTACCATCAGGATAGATCTGTCCTCTTCCTCGGTTTCCCCCTACATATATGGGATATTTTAAGAAATGAGCATCTTTCTTCGTAGCAGGATCAGGGGAAAGAATGGGAAAGACAATTTCACTATATTTCTTACCGGGAACAGGGCCTATCACAAGAATGTTTTTTTTATCGGGACGATAACTCTGAAAAGCAAGATTTCCTATCTTTTCTTTTAACTCAGGGGAAATACGATCGGGCGGCGCTAATTCGAATCCCTCGGGCAAAATAAGAACAGCACCTACATTCAACCCTCCCTTTTTTCCATTAGCAAGAACTTGTTTCAATTGCATATCATAAGGAATTCGAAGAACTGCTTCAAATACAGTATCGGGAAGCACAGCTTGGGGAACTTCAATATCGACGGGCTTGCTAGCTAAATGGCAATTGGCACATACAATTCGTCCAGTTGCTTCTCGTGGGTTTTCATAACCCTGCTGCGCAAAAATGGGATATGCATTTGAAATAGATGTCCGAGTTATTACGTATATCATGATCGATACAGAAATCGATCGAGTTATCTGTTCCTTTACCCAAGAAAAAGTATTTCTATTTTCCATGTCCAATCGCAGATCCCAGAATTTCTACAATAAATTAGATAGGTAGCTAAGCTAATCTAGTTCCCTATACACGAATCTGTTGTCATTCTACTGCAACAGTTGTACTGCAATGATGAATACCTTAAAGTAGGTATAAATAGAAAGAATTTTGCTAAAATGGAAAAGGGCTTTCTTTCTAAAAAAAGATGCTTGCTAATTTGATTAATATTAATATCGGGAGATCAAATGAATTTATGCTTCACTAATTGAATGATAAATGACTACAAGCGAAGGAGATAGACGATTTAAACAAAAAAAGACCCAAAATTTCAAACATGTATCTAGAATTACTGGAAAACTACAAACAAAAATAGTGAAAATAAGCTCGTTAGGAGCCCATCCAAAATCGTTGTAGACCCAACGAATTACTAGTTCCCAACCACGGGTGGAGTGAAATCCAACAAAAAAATCAGTAACTAAAAGAATAAAAAAAGCTTTTATTGAGTCATTTAAATTATAGAAGAATTCCTGAACCCAAGAATTCAAAATGACAAGTTCCTCTTTACCCAGAAAAAAAGAACCACTTAGAATAGCCAAACAGATTATATTTGTCGAGAAATGCAAAATGGTATGGAGATGATCCTCATTATTTATTTTGACCCATTGTATTATTTCCTTGTGTATTCCTGTAGGAGGTTTTTGTACATGTGTCTTTAGTTTCCCTTTTATCATCTCGTCCAAGAGAGAAAGTTCTTCTAATTCTATGAATCTTTCTAGAATCCTTTTCTCTTGAATATCAGTTAAGAGAGTTTCGGATTGCCTGGTATTCCACCAATTCTTAATCCAAAGTTCCAGACATTTGTTAAATGAGGAAGAGACCCCCCAAGGCAAAAGTACGATAAATACAAGATATAGTAAAGAAGGCAATGCTTTCTTTTTTTTCATTTTTGATCTGTAAATGGAGTTGTTAATGAATATGCTTCATTCGCTGACTCTATTCCATTCCCTGACTCTATATGATGATATTTCTATTTCATGATATTTCTATTTCTTTGAAGCAAAAACTCTATAGGTTTGATACCCTGTATCTATTCTTCTTTTTTGTATATTAGTTATTAGTGGAATTTCAGTGCATTGGGTTCTTTCTTAGATCTAGATGGAATGAAATAGTGAAATAGAATAAAAAAAAAGCCCTTTCGGATGAAAAAGGAAGAATAGTATGCGATATATCTAACTTGGATAAAAAAAAATTAAAAGCAAATTTCTCTTATCCTCGTTTGTTCCTTCCTTTAGATAAATACTTAAAAATCCCCTTACAATAACAAATCCAATTTAGAAGGGACTTCCTCCCTGTGTTGAGAAAACTTTTCTTCTTCCAATTCTTCTTTTCTTCATTCAACTCAGTTCAAAAAAGATACCTCAAAATACTTCAATTGGTACGCGCAAGAAATAGGCCAATTCGGCAGCTTTTTGTTCAATTTCTCGTGGAGTAAAAAATTTATCATCAGTACGAGTCAAGGGAATGATCCCCTGGCCCCGGATTTCCATATAAAGAATACGACGAGGATAAAGACCCTCTTTAACCTGAATTCTAATTGATTGGATATCCCGCATAAGGAATCGAAGGAAGACGCGACGTTTTATTCCAGGGAATCCCCAACGAAAAATGCACACTATTCCCTCTTTTCTATCGAATCGGTCATAACCACTACCTACATTCCACAAAATAGTACACCACAAGTAGGAGCTAATGAATAGGCCTGCGATTCCGTAGAAAGACATCACGACCCCCTGCGGAAAAAAAAGAATTTCTTGAGATGGAAGTATAGATATAATATTCTTACCAAGATAACTGGAAATCCCAACCGATAAGAATCCTAGTGAACCTAGAAAAAGAATACAGGCCCAGAAAAAATTACCCCTTTTTCGAGAACCTTTTAGAAGTTCTACCCATATGTGTTCTGATCGCCAATTCATATTAGATATACTAAATCCAGCAGCGGTCGATTGAAATTGAGAGAATAAGCTAAATAATTTTGACTTTACTTTTTTTGATTCTGAAATCGCCTTCAGCAACTAGTACTCCTGTGAAATAATAGGTTAGATACATTGACTTTCTATTCAAAAAATATTCGTTGATTCAATTAAAATAAATAAAATAAAACTCGCTATACCTGGCTCTGCATATTCATGCATTTATGCTCGTAGCCTATATCCGCATCCATAACCGTTTTTCATTTGTGTGTAGAAAGTGTGTGTAGAAAAAGCCACATACCCTACCATATTATATTACTTACACTAAAAAATACTAGACAATCTTATTTTTTTGCACATAAAGAAATAAAGAAGTCATTGCAATTGCCGGAAATACTAAGCCTACTAAAGGCACGAAAATAGAAGGTAAGTTTAAATCCGTCATGGAATAGGTGTCTCAATTCAAATTTACTATTTCTATCTAGTCGAAAAATATCTTAAGATTCTTATGATATAATTAAGTATATCTATTATAAGGAATATTGACTATTGTATTGTATTTTTTATTTTTAGTTTGAAAAATATTCTGTAAAAAAAATGAAAGGATAATAAGAAAATTCCAAAAAAGGAGAACTAATTAAAAAGATTTTATTTTGATTTTCCCATCCTCATGGCCTTTCTATCTTTCTAATCTAATTTGAAATTGGATTCAAAAGAAAGCGGTTAGAATTTACTTCCTGCATACATACTTCTCTAGAAGCGCATACAATAATGCGTGGTAAAGGCGGAAAAATAGTATATTCAATCAAAATCAAAGGGCAAATTATCTTACCTACTATAGATCCCCTACTACCCTCTTAGACTTTAAAAGGCGATATACCACCCAAAGAAAGGGTATGAAAATGCCGGGTGGAGTTAGCTTTTCGACGAAGACCTGTCCCGTGCAGCGAAGCCCTGTTAGTAAGACCCCCCGCAATAATGGATTATAGAAGAATATTATTCCAAATACTCCTCTGGACGCATATAGTAGCATTGCGATTCCGAATCTTTTTTATTTATGAATATGAACAGAAAAAATTCATTGTATCGTTGGGTCGGAGCGGAGGTTTGGTCCAGAAAAATTAGAAACAAAACGTCTACTCTACCGCATTGAAGTCTATAGCGCTGTATTTCCACGAAAGTATAATTCTTACCATCAGGATACGATCCTTTCTTTTGAACTAAACGTCTCTACGATGGGTCCAGGTTCTATGTCCAATCCCAAATCAAGGATTTCTCGCTCTTGATCGGAGTCATAAACTAAAAAAAAACTACCTTTTTATCCTTTTTCTCAAGGTTATAGAAAACTTCCTTATCTAGTTCTAGCATTTTGAAAAAAAAAAAATGCTTCTTTTTTTACACACAGTTCGAGTCACTTGTTGACTCACGATTACGCCTGTTAAAAGTTTCAAACGTCCTCTTTTTTGAAATTGAAAGAGAGTCCTATAAAAAGGTCTAACTTCCAAACTATGTCTTTTTTCATTCATTCTCCTTTAGTTTTTTTCTCTATCTAGAAGTGGAATAGAATAACCCGGTTGAAGGGTAATGATCATACGTCTGTAATGCATTGTATGGCCCAGAATAGGTCCTATTCTTCTACCTTTTCCAGGTAGTCGATGGCTATTCACAGCTACCACCTTAACACCAAAGAAGAGTTCGACCCAATGCTTTATTTCTGTCTTAGTGAATCCCGATTCGACATTAAAAGTATATTGATTCTTTCCCAATAAACGAAGACTTTTTTCTGTAAATACTGCGTATTTGATTCCATTATCATTATCATATGATAATACTATATTTTATTATTTTATTATTTTATTTGTATTTCTTTATTGTATTATACCTTAATATATATATTCTAGATATATAGAATAGACGAATCTCAATTTGTCAAGTCTCATGATCATATCATGATCTATTTTTATTCGGCTCAATCTTTTTTTTCTAAAAAAGATTGAGCCGAGTTTAATTGCAATCAATTAGAAGAATAAAGAAGAATTACTGCATTTCATAACTGATTTTTTTCTCTTTTTATTTCGTTTCTTTTTTATTTATACCTTCTTTATCTTTAGTTTTATCTAGTTAATCAATAGTATCTACCGGCTCGAACTCGAATTTGATCGCCTTCCATACTTCACAAGCTGCGGCTAGTTCAGGACTCCATTTGCAAGCTGCTCGGATAATTTCATTACCTTCGCGAGCAAGATCGCGCCCTTCGTTACGAGCTTGTACACAGGCTTCTAAAGCCACTCGATTAGCTGCTGCACCAGGTGCATTTCCCCAAGGATGTCCTAAAGTTCCTCCACCAAATTGTAATACAGAATCGTCCCCAAAGATTTCGGTCAGAGCTGGCATATGCCAAACATGAATACCACCTGAAGCTACCGGTATAACACCTGGCATGGATACCCAGTCCTGAGTGAAAAAGATACCGCGAGCACGATCTTTTTCAATAAAATCATCGCGCAATAAATCAACAAAACCTAAAGTCATTTCGCGTTCCCCTTCTAACTTACCTACTACTGTACCGGAGTGGATATGATCTCCCCCAGACATACGCAATGCTTTAGCTAATACACGGAAATGCATACCATGATTTTTCTGTCTATCAATAACTGCATGCATTGCACGGTGAATGTGAAGAAGTAGGCCATTGTCGCGGCAATAATGAGCCAAAGTAGTATTTGCGGTGAATCCCCCAGTTAAGTAGTCATGCATTACAATAGGAACCCCTAATTCTCTTGCAAATACAGCTCTCTTAATCATTTCTTCACATGTACCCGCAGTCGCATTCAAGTAATGCCCCTTGATTTCACCGGTTTCGGCCTGTGATTTATAAATAGCTTCGGCACAAAAGACAAAACGGTCTCTCCAGCGCATAAATGGTTGTGAGTTTACGTTTTCATCATCTTTGGTAAAATCAAGTCCACCACGTAGACACTCATAACACGCTCTACCATAATTTTTTGCGGATAATCCCAATTTTGGTTTAATAGTACATCCCAATAAAGGACGACCGTACTTGTTCAACTTATCTCTTTCAACTTGGATACCATGAGGCGGGCCTTGGAAAGTTTTTGAATAAGTAGGGGGAATTCGTAGATCCTCCAAACGTAGAGCACGTAGGGCTTTGAAACCAAATACGTTACCTACAATGGAAGTAAACATGTTAGTAACGGAACCCTCTTCAAATAGGTCTAATGGATAAGCTACATAACAGATCCATTGGTTGTCTTCCCCAGCAACAGGCTCGATGTGATAGCATCGTCCTTTGTAACGATCAAGACTGGTAAGTCCATCAGTCCAAACAGTTGTCCATGTACCAGTAGAAGATTCGGCAGCTACTGCAGCCCCTGCTTCTTCGGGCGGAACCCCAGGCTGAGGACTTACTCGGAATGCTGCCAAGATATCAGTATCCTTAGTTTCATACTCTGGGGTGTAGTAAGTCAATTTATAATCTTTAACACCAGCTTGAAATCCAACACCTGCTTTAGTTTCTGTTTGTGGTGACATAAGTCCCTCCCTATAACTCTTGAATTAAGAATTCTCACAATAACAGGGTCTACTCGATGTTAATTAGGCGTAAATGAAACTTTAGCAAAAATCTCGTAAAACAAAAAGGATATTCAATTAATATAATATCAACTCATTAAAGAAAATTGAGGGCATGCTTAGGTTAATGAATATGTTTCATTCATATATAATGCGTACACCCTGTGTATGTTCTATCCTATAGGAATTCCAATATAGGAATTCGATAGGAATTGAGTTGTTGTTATGGTAAGTTAACACGGTTCGTTATTAAACCATGGATTTGATTTACCAAATCCATAATTATTGTATACTCTTTGATAGATATAGCGCAACCCAAATTAATTCCTAATCCTTATTTTACAAGTTCTTAATAGTTCTCTTTTCTTATTTTGAATGCAAATACCTAACTAAATACTAATAAAATTCTTTGTTGACAGCAATCTATGCTTCACAGTAGTATATATTTTGTATATCGAAGTCCTAGATAGGAAAGTAGAGTAGGCACAGATCCTCCACAAAAGGCAAAATGTATATGAAAAAAAAGATTGATTGAACTTTCCAATGGACTCATTCCATGAGTAAACGATTGAATGGGATTCGCTTGGGCAACGAAATCAAGTCCTGGTCCCCTTTTCTCTCTTATTGAATTAACTAATTCATTTCCTTTTTACTTTTGGATTTTTTTTGATTTGATTTGGCATTATTCAACAATAAAAAAAGAAAAATTTCGACAAATTCCTTTTTTTTAATTATGTGATAATTATGAGAACCAATCCTACTACTTCTCCTCCCGGGGTTTCCACAATTGAAGAAAAAAGTACAGGTCGTATCGATCAAATTATTGGACCCGTGCTGGATGTCACTTTTCCCCCAGGCAAGTTACCTTATATTTATAACGCTTTGGTAGTCCAGAGTAGAGACACTGCCGATAAGCAAATTAATGTGACTTGTGAGGTACAACAATTATTAGGAAATAATCGAGTTAGAGCTGTAGCTATGAGTGCTACGGACGGGTTGATGAGAGGAATGGAAGTGATTGACACGGGAGCTCCTCTCAGTGTTCCGGTCGGTGGAGCTACTCTCGGACGAATTTTCAACGTTCTTGGGGAGCCTGTTGACAATTTGGGTCCTGTAGATAGTAGTGCAACGTTCCCTATTCATAGATCTGCGCCTGCCTTTATCGAGTTAGATACGAAATTATCCATCTTTGAAACAGGTATTAAGGTCGTCGATCTTTTAGCTCCTTATCGACGTGGAGGAAAAATAGGACTATTTGGGGGGGCTGGAGTAGGTAAAACAGTACTGATCATGGAATTAATCAATAACATTGCTAAAGCTCATGGGGGCGTATCCGTATTCGGTGGAGTAGGGGAACGGACTCGTGAAGGAAATGATCTTTATATGGAAATGAAGGAATCCGGAGTAATTAATGAAAAAAATATTGAGGAATCAAAGGTAGCTCTAGTCTATGGCCAAATGAATGAACCACCGGGAGCTCGTATGAGAGTTGGTTTAACTGCCCTAACTATGGCGGAATATTTCCGAGATGTTAATAAGCAAGACGTGCTTTTATTTATCGATAATATCTTTCGTTTTGTTCAAGCAGGATCAGAGGTATCCGCTTTATTAGGGAGAATGCCCTCCGCAGTGGGTTATCAACCTACTCTTAGTACAGAAATGGGTTCTTTGCAAGAAAGAATTGCTTCTACTAAAAAGGGATCTATAACTTCGATTCAAGCAGTTTATGTACCTGCAGACGATTTGACCGACCCTGCCCCTGCCACAACATTTGCACATTTGGATGCTACTACCGTACTTTCCAGAGGATTAGCTTCCAAGGGTATTTATCCAGCAGTAGATCCTTTAGATTCAACCTCGACTATGTTACAGCCTCGGATCGTTGGCAACGAACATTATGAAACTGCGCAAAGAGTTAAGGAAACTTTACAACGTTACAAAGAACTTCAGGACATTATCGCAATTCTTGGCTTGGATGAATTATCGGAAGAGGATCGTTTAACTGTAGCAAGAGCAAGAAAAATTGAGCGTTTCTTATCACAACCGTTCTTTGTGGCAGAAGTTTTTACTGGTTCTCCAGGAAAGTATGTTGCTCTTGCGGAAACTATTAGGGGATTTCAACTAATCCTTTCCGGAGAATTAGACGGCCTACCTGAACAGGCTTTTTATTTGGTGGGTAACATCGATGAAGCTAGCACGAAAGCTATAACCTTAGAAGAGGAGAACAAATCGAAGAAATGAAATTAAATCTTTATGTACTGACTCCTAAGCGAATTATTTGGGATTGTGAAGTGAAAGAAATCATTTTATCCACTAATAGTGGCCAAATTGGCGTATTACCAAACCACGCCCCCATTAACACAGCAGTAGATATGGGTCCTTTGAGAATACGCCTCCTCAACGACCAATGGTTAACAGCGATTCTGTGGAGCGGTTTTGCGAGAATAGTTAATAATGAGATCATCATTTTAGGAAATGATGCGGAACTGGGTAGTGATATTGATCCGGAAGAAGCTCAAAAGGCACTTGAAATAGCCGAAGCTAACTTGAGTAAAGCTGAGGGTACGAAAGATTTGGTTGAAGCGAAGCTCGCTCTCAGACGAGCTAGGATACGAATCGAGGCTGTCAATTGGATTCCCCCATCCAATTGAAGACAATCCAGTGGTTTATAGTTGATACAAAGAAAAAGGGAAGAGGGGTAGAAAAAGTTATTAGATAGCGAAGCGAAGTAAGTCCAATGCTATCTAGTAATTTTTCTACCTACTTACCTACTATTGGATTTGAACCAATGACTCCCGCCGTATGAAAGCAATACTCTAACCACTGAGTTAAGTAGGCAATTTATCACCACAAAGGAAGACCCATTACTTCGATCGATTATATATTGAATCCCTTTTCTAAGCAATACCGCTCTGTTATTGGTCTGTTATATACTAAATACTAAACTAAATACTAAACAGATACAGATCAAAGGGGTATCCTCTGGCATTAGAAAATATTCATCTTGACAAGAAATTATCTATATGTTAAGATATCTCTGATAAGGGCTATAGCTCAGTTCGGTAGAGCAACTCGTTTACACGTGCGCCAATGCTTTTCAAAGGAGCTTATTATGCAATGAACATAATCGATCTTATTGCAAAATCAATGTCTTACTTCATAGATTCGAGAGAATAGGAGAACAGTAGCCTGACAAACAGTCGGTTCAGTCCGATTCAGGTGCCAATTCAGGTGCCTAATCAAATAGAACCCTTATGGATTTGCTAGTTGATAAGGTAAATATCCAGCCCACTAAATGCTAGGCGTAATGAGGATAAGGGCCTCCAAAAAACTTCTTTTCGTTCTATGAACTTTAAGGTGTATGAAGTCTCATAGTTAACTCTTGCAGTGGAACGATAGAGACTCCATTTCACTTAGGTTGATTTAATTTAGACCGGAGGCAGACCTAAGTCAAGGTAATCCTCCTTTGAAACACTTTGGTATTGCTCCTAGATAGATCATAATACAAAAAATCAATCAGAGCACAGGGAGCCATCTCATTATCTTTCCGTAAAGAAAAACTATGGTGGACTAACTGATCTTTAAATCAGTTTATGAAAGAGCCCAATGCAAAAAAATGCATGTTGGGTCTTTGAAACAGTTCAAATCATTTCGATAATAATCCGTTTGATCTGTTTTACCGAGAAGGTCTACGGTTCGAATCCGTATAGCCCTAATATGCCCTTTTTTAGATTTTAGGATCTCTATCCTATGTTTTCTTTAGTTTAGTATAGTTTTCATTTTCTCATTAGTATTTGTTTATAGACTGGATAGGCGCCTGCGACATAGAATAGAGATAAAAGCATTACCAAAGGCTCATTCATCGAAAATCAAAATCATACAGACAGGAAAAGAAAAACGAATTTCTATCAAATCAATAGAAGAAAGGATCCTTTCCCTGATTTGAATCCCGTCCTCCTTCAAATAGGATATCTCTAGACTTCCCTATAATAACTGCAATGATTTTATCCATTTTGCGAATTCCTACTTTGTTTTAAGTATATTTATTACTTTGTTTATAGATACATTATGTAAATTGATCAACTTTAAATAGAAAAAATAAAGTAAAGAGTAAATAAGAAAACAGAATATTCTGTCTCATAGTTCTGAAATAGAGTTCTTTATTTTTATTTTATAGTATTACTTCTCATTAATTATACTGCATAGATTAGTCCTACTATCTTAATTAGGTTCTAATTTAGTAGTATTCTCATTTTTATTTAATAGTCTCTTATTATTTTATTATTAAATATTAAATAAAGGATAGAGCTATTCTTTTTTCTAGAGATTCTAGAGAAAGCGAGACAAAGTGAAACGAGAAAGTTTTCTTTATATAAGAATTAGATCTACATACACCATATCTAAATAGAATGGAAATCCAAAAGAAAGGGAGTTGGGATTCCATTGGATGAATCTTTAAAGAAGATGCAGCACAGAGGAAACAAAGGCTAAACTTAAACTAAGCGCTTTTGTTTGAACAAAAAAGATTCTTGTTTCACCGAGGAAAAGAGAGAAGTTCTGGATAAATTGACAATGCTGAATTGAATTGACTAATTTAAGTTCCGCCTATTCCACATTAATGGGAGTACATTATGTTTCTGCTTCACGAATATGATATTTTTTGGACATTTCTAATAATAGCAAGCCTTATTCCTATTTTGGCATTTTCGATTTCAGGACTTTTAGCCCCGGTTAGTGAAGGACCAGAGAAGCTTTCTAGTTATGAATCGGGTATAGAACCCATGGGAGGGGCTTGGGTACAATTCCGAATACGCTATTATATGTTTGCGCTCGTTTTTGTTGTTTTTGATGTGGAAACCGTCTTTCTATACCCTTGGGCAATGAGTTTCGACGTATTGGGTGTATCCGTTTTTATCGAAGCTTTGATTTTCGTGCTTATCTTAGTTGTTGGTTTAGTTTATGCATGGCGAAAAGGAGCCTTGGAATGGTCTTAACTGAATATTTAGACAAAAAAAAAGAAGGAAAAGATTCTATTGAGACAGTTATGAATTTGATTGAGTTTCCCTTACTTGACCAAACAAGTTCCAATTCTGTTATTTCAACTACACCAAATGATCTTTCGAATTGGTCAAGACTCTCCAGTTTATGGCCCCTTCTATACGGTACCAGTTGTTGTTTCATTGAATTTGCTTCATTAATAGGCTCACGATTCGACTTTGATCGTTATGGATTGGTACCAAGATCAAGTCCTAGGCAAGCAGACCTAATTTTAACAGCCGGTACGGTAACAATGAAAATGGCTCCCTCTTTAGTGAGATTATACGAGCAAATGCCTGAACCAAAATACGTCATTGCTATGGGAGCCTGTACTATTACAGGGGGAATGTTCAGTACGGATTCCTATAGTACTGTTCGGGGAGTTGATAAGTTAATTCCTGTGGATGTCTACTTGCCGGGCTGCCCACCTAAACCGGAGGCAGTTATAGATGCCCTAACAAAACTTCGTAAGAAGATATCGCGAGAAATAGTTGAGGATCAAACTCTATCTCAAAATAAAAATAGATGTTTTACTACCAGTCACAAGCTTTATGTTAGGCGCAGTACTCATACAGGAACTTATGAGCAAGAATTGCTCTATCAATCACCATCTACATTAGATATATCTTCTGAAACTTTTTTCAAATCCAAAAGTTCAGTACCTTCCTACAAATTAGTGAATTAGGAGAGGGGCTCTTTTGTGTAGAAAAATAAAAAGCAGGGCAATCTTTCAAACTTGCATCCGAAATGTGAAATATTTATACAAAGAGGGAGAGATGAAGACAATGCAGCAGGGTTGGTTATCTAATTGGCTAGTCAAACATGAGGTGGTTCATAGATCTTTGGGCTTTGATCACCGAGGAATAGAGACTTTACAAATAAAAGCAGGGGATTGGGATTCCATTGCTGTCATTTTATATGTATATGGTTACAATTATTTACGCTCCCAATGTGCTTATGATGTAGCACCCGGTGGATCTTTAGCTAGCGTGTATCATCTTACGAGAATACAATATGGTATAGATAATCCAGAAGAAGTCTGCATAAAAGTCTTTGCCCAAAAGGATAATCCTAGAATTCCGTCTGTCTTCTGGATTTGGAGAAGTGCCGATTTTCAAGAACGCGAATCTTATGATATGGTGGGAATCTCTTATGATAATCATCCGCGCCTTAAACGTATCCTAATGCCTGAAAGTTGGATAGGCTGGCCCTTACGTAAGGATTATATAACCCCCAATTTTTATGAAATACAAGATGCTCATTGAATGATAAGAAATTCATGCTCACTTATACAACACAACTCCAGATTTTATTCAAGTCAAGGAATATTTTTAGGTTCTTTTCCTAGATGAAACGGAATACCTATTTATAATTAATTCCTAATTATACAAAAGCATTCCAGATAGACTGAGCAAAAAAAGGGTTTCATTTGGATTCCCCTATTTTGAAAATCGCATATTAATTTCCTTCATATGAACAGAAAAATAGGATGACTCAAAGAAGTTCTCTACCAGGAACTTTGTACCGCGCACATTACTTAGCACAACTAGGAAAATAAGATAAGATAAAGATAAGCAAGACTAAAAAAATATTCGTCGGAATAGCGGAATACAAAATTAAGAAACGCAAAAAAATAAAGGGGAATCTCACCCC